>NW_015150795.1:283871-285882 GCF_000732505.1 Cyprinodon variegatus
GGAAAAACTCTCTTGTAACATGAAGAACCCTCCAGCAGAACCAAGCTCAGTGTGAGCAGCTATCTGCTGAGGCTGAATGGGGTTTAAGGAGACAGAAGCAGACATACAGAAAGATACAAAAGGCAACTGTCAACCAGCTCCACAGGTGGCCCGATCCAGGAAACACACAGCCAGGCAGACGAGCTCAAAGTCGGTTGCCATGTCGGAGGATGAAGAGACCCATGGACAAAATTTTGATTTCAGAAGTGAGGGGGATGCAAGTATTTTTTATTATGACTCATATACAAGTTCAACATGTTTTCTAGAAGTTTTGTGTTGTCTGCTCCACTTTTTCTTGCATCTCTGCTATCCCTTTGCTGACAAAATATATGGATGCATGACATGAACAACTGGAGAATTTGGGGTGCAACAATCCATGTAGATTAAAAACACATAGTTTTAAAATTATTATTAAATGTAATATATATATTCAAATTAATAGATTTTTTTCCTTTTTTGATAATAATAATTATTTATCACAATGATATGTTTTATTAATCAGCACTTTTAATAAAACCAAGATACTTTACAAGGTTATTAATTCAATTCAATTCAATTTATTTATATAGCGCCAAATTCACATCACATGTCATCTCAAGGCACTTTACAGTTCAACCAGATCATACAATCAAATTGATACAAAGTTTTCTATCTAAGGAAAACCAGTTGATTGCATTGACTCATTGACTCAAATACAATCCCTCACAAGGGAGCTTTAAAATGCGAAGGAGGATCTTAAAGTGGATATGCTACTTTATGGAGCCATTGTTGTAGGAGTGGTGTTACACAGTTCCTTGAATGTAATTTACACTTTGACTTTCGAAGAAGTATCTTATGTCTTTCTTTCTTTTTCAGACATCCTAGCTGCGAGTCTAATAACCAAACACACACACAAACATACACAACACTAATTTAAAAATTTGTGTCAATTAATACATCTGATATTGCAACCCTTGTAGATTTCATGACCCAACTGAAGAACAAATGGCCAATAAAAGATTCCCACACATCTGTTTGGAGACCAACGTTCTTCCCAAAGACTCCTGAACTGTTTAAGATATTGAAAAAAAAAATCCAAAACGTACCTGAAAGCAGAGATAAAGGCTTGGATCCCAACAGTTCTAACTAAGGTAGCACGTAGGACTTCAGCAGTGCTGTGACCATCCAATCACAGACCCAGTGACGTGATGCATCAGATGTTTGTAAAGTGAGATTCTCAGGAGTGACAGCGGTGACAACCAATCGCACATGAAAAGATGGACGGCCAGTCATGAACTTGTGGATGTTCTAAACTCAGTTAAGCAGACTTCAACTTGAGCTGGGGTTTTCCGCTTGGTCCTAGTGCTTGGCAACTGTCTGTGTACTGTAGTGTAACATTGTTTTGGACAGTAAAAAGTGCAGGGGACCAAAACAGACTTTTGAAAAAGTGCAGGGGAAATGAAGCAGCAGCCATTTTGGAAAGCACTTGATTGTGGAAAAATTGGAGCTCAGATTAACAAGTACTCTCAATGTCTATTGTAGGGTACAGAGTTTTGGAAAAGTAACTAACATATAGTTTCCCTACATCTCAACCTGAGTTTTGGAACACCCTCTAGCAGCCATTGGGAGCCAGCCATTATACAGGGCAAGCGTTGTACGATGCAGAACACGATTCCTTTTAAACAAGCACAATTGGCCCCTATCTTGTATCTACACACTGGAGGAGCTCTTATGAAATGAAGTCCACAGATGATCCAATCTCTTGATAAAAAGCAAAGTTCTATTGGTTAGTAGATTTATGTAGTAACAAAAAACATACACTGAAAAATCCCGCATAGCCCACATACAAAAACTTAAAGGAATAGTACACCCAAAACATGATTAGCCTTCATTTTCTACTCACCCCCATGCTGAACAAAACTCTGGAGTACTTTTTTGATATCTCAAATGCATCTGGAGATCTGGGAGGCTTCTTGCTGTCTGCTGACATTCA
>NW_015150795.1:286562-289636 GCF_000732505.1 Cyprinodon variegatus
AAACAATAGATTCAAATATTGATGTAAAAACAAAGTCGGTTAAAAAAATAACCATTAAGGTAAAAACAAGTGTCAGCTAAAAAATCATTAAGTGAGGAGCTTGTTAAATTGGAGTTGTCCTTCATCTGACAAAGTAAATACAATTTTGTTAAAACCCCACAGCTGAATAAAATCCTCCATGTTCTGTGTGGCTCTATGGAAGTGAAACTGCAGACTTATTCCAGCTTTAACGTTGCACTTCCACAGAGCCACGGCATGAAGGTGAGCTCCCTCCTTCAGTCTGTCTCTACGGGACAAGTCAACGGCCACCTTTGCTTCACTGATTAAAAAAAAAGGCCTTTGGCTTATTTTTCCTATTCTGGCAAACTCCTCCTGTTAAAAGAGCGTTTGCAAAACCAGCAATAAAAAGACTAAAAACACTAATTAAAAGGATAAAAATTGTCTTTAGTCTTGTGCATTCTATAAAAACGTGGAACACATTTTTTAGACAGAGCGTAGAAAGGACACTCGTTTAAAACACCTCGATTAATAAGTGATGAAAACATGTTTTCATGATGGCACCATGTAAAATCCTCCATTGGAGATCATCAGTTCATTTTATAATTGGAGACCTGTATAAAGTCTCCCACTGAGGGGCTTTTTTATCAAGTTTTTCTTTCCAGATGCAGACTGGCCAGTTCTGAAGATGTCTTTGGATAATTGCTTTTGTGTAGCTGTGGTAAAAGGCTTTCTGGCCTATATTCAATACACTCAAATATGGACCCAGTATGTTTTCAGGGTTGGGTTGAGGTTTTGACTACCCAAATGCAGAGCTGAGGAGGCAGAGGTGAGTTTTGAAGATTTAATGAAGCAACTGAGGCAAGAATCCAAAAATTCAAAATAACAAATGCAGAAAAAAAATCAGAATCTAGGAGAAATCAGGGAAAACATACATGAGGAGCCATGAAAAGACAAGGAACAAGCAGAGGAACAGCACAGGGAGACAGAACAAAGACTGGATTAATGAGCTGACAAGGAACAGGTGTGGATTGAAGCAACTAGAAGGAAGCCAAGGGGAAAGGAAACAAACACAAGGGGGCGACAGAGAGTAACTCAAGAACAAAACACTGCTAGAAAACAACTAGAAATAAAAAGAAACTAAAAAATAAACTTAAACAGAGGGCAGAACCCTGACACTCCTAACTTTGAAAGACACAACTTTTCCCAAATAAAATTTCACATTGAACAAAGGCAGAGATCTCTGACCTACATGTGTGTTGGTGAGGATTTGTGTTCTAATTGAAAGCTGTTTAATTAGTCCAGCCCCCCCCCACCCCCCTCTGCCTTTCACCGTCATTATGAGTGTAGCCTTCACGGAGCTCCCTCTGTGATTCATACTGTGAACAAAGATCATAGAATCTACCTAAATCAAATAAGAAAATTGCTAATTGGCCAACTTATTCCATTTCAGAGTCCATTATAAAGAATTACATTATGTTCCTTTTCATGAGGAGGTAATTGAATTTCTAATGGGACATTTAGTTTTTGAAATGACCTTTTTCAATTAAAGCTCTTTTAATTGAAACTATATCTTTTTCAATCACTGAGTATTATTTAATTAAACGCTATCACAGATATATAGGACGCTCTGGTTAAAAAATTTGCATTTTTAACTTTTTCAGGATATTTGGACTGTTAGGAAACTAAAAGTAAAATAAAAGCTACTTTTTACAAGTTTATTCTTCTTTTAGCAGCTTATTTAGGAGTTACTGTAAGTCAGAACATTATCTGCCTTCATGTCCTCCTGTCCAATACCTACTGTGTATCTATTACCCCCTATATTACCCCCCCAACATGATGAAAAACCTGACTTTTGTCAATAAACCCTTATCATAAACTGTCCCTCTCTTTACTAAATGTCCCTCTTTTAGCCTCTTCCTAAAATCTCAGCACAGCAGTTATATTGAAAGCTTTCTTCTTTCCCCTGTTAAATTTATTATTTTGACCTACATCACGTCTGAACCTTCCCTCCATCAATCCAATGCCTGCACTCTGTTTGCCATCTTTCTGCTCTGTCAGGAGCTTCAGACGGTCGACCCCAGAAACACTGAAGATTAGGAAATCTTAATTCAACTCACTGGGGTTCGTTTCAACACTTTTAAAGTTTCTATAGTGGACTGAGTTAAATAAAACCTTCCTAATAGTTAAACAGTTAATGTGGAAGAGGGCAAACAACACTCCTAATCGTTGTAATTCAGGACAGCTATGCTATTGTATATAATAGCTTTGGTTAGTTTTATGATAAATGATTATGCAATACTAGTATTTTGCATGAGCCAACACTGTCTTAAAGCAGCGTTTACTCATGCAAAAAATGTTGCCGCTGCACCAGGAGACCTGATGTTGTTAGAATCAGAGTTTGTTTAATTTAATCGAGCAAAAAGCACAATCAAACGCACAAACAAGAACACAAAAAACTCTCAAGAGCAGAGCAAATAAATGCATTTATAACACAGAAGCTATTAAAATGCTAGGCTAGAAAAATAAGTATATGATCAGGGTTTGCTTGTGTTGTTCAGGACAACAACTCCTCTTAGGAAGAACCTGATTTTAAGTCAGTTAGTTTTTGACTATGTGGCTGTGAAATGGCTCCCTAAGGGCAGGAGGTGATGATTGGAGCATTAGGTGTTCCTGGTGATACTGCGGTCTCTCCAGAGGCAGTGGATCCTGTAGATCTCCTCCAGAGATGGAAGAAGGCAACAAATCAGTCTGTTGCTGCTAACGTCAGCAAGTGTCAGTAAAAATGTTCAATTAAAATATTATTTAAGTCCAAATACTAAATATAACAAAAGAAAATCTATGAAAAGACAAGTTATTTCTTCATCAAACTCTTACTTAAGACTCATTGCACAGTTTCCCCAATTATTACAAATGAAACTACATAACAATCCATCCTACGTTGGATGCCGAGTCCCATTGCTAATACAAGTACTGCTGCAACTCCCTTAAAGGAATAGTACACCCAAAACATGATTAGCCTTCATTTTCTACTCACCCCCATGCTGAACAACACTCTGGAGTACTTTTTTGATATC
>NW_015150795.1:290281-295939 GCF_000732505.1 Cyprinodon variegatus
GGCTTAGACTGCTGGAGGACATAGGGACCCCTTTTTCATCATTCCGCTTCATTCTATCTCTATTCTCCCACTTTTGTTAGTTCGATCTCTAATACTAGGGTCTCTTTGCTTTTCTTCTCATAGTAGCTTCATCTGGTCTGTTCCTGTTTGGCTGTGACTCCATCCTGGAGAGAAATATCAGCTGTGGATGTATTAGTTTATCAGCATCACCTCTGAACAGGATATTTCTAATATCTATCCAATTAAGCTTTGGAGTCTGATTTCTTTAGCTATTAAAAAATAATAAAGTAACACAAAAACTGTAAAGTGCCTTAAGATGACATGTTTTGAATTGGCTCTGTATAAATAAACAGGACTGAATTAAAATGAGCAGCTAAATAATCCAAATTTTGCTGATGCCCAAAGATGCAAAGTAAGAAAAAAAAATCCCAGATGAGCGCCTAAAACTTTGACCAGTGGTCTGTATAATGTAAAATGATGATTTCTCTATAAGATGGAGGGTTAAGAGCTTAAACCTGATGAGGAGTTGGTAAAATTGAACAGTTGGTCAAATTTATTTTAAACTGTTAAAGGAATAGGTGTTATTTCAATGCCAAAACACTTTATAAGTACTGACAGGAGGGGCACAGATAATTACTAATCTGTGTTTTGATAAAAAAACAAAAACAAAACAAAAGATGATATTTTTAAAAAGCTTTGTTTTCTTTTAACGATTGAATCAATGCTTCCTTATTTTTGTTTTCTGCACTAAAGAATAAATGAACTGTATACTTTTATACATCATCACCAGGAGTGTCAGTAAATATGGATGACATAGAGAGAGAAGTATAAACTTTTTCAGGGCCTAATTATATATATTTTTGTAATTTATATTTAACAATCACATTTTTTCTTAATGCCTGATCTGGTTTTTTGTTGTTTTTGTTGTTTTTATGTTTTCACTCATGAACAGAAATGAGGAAAACCTCTTTGCTCTGCTGTGAACATGAGGATGAAATGTGATTCAGGGCGAAGAAAACGAGGAAAAAAACCCGTCATGTGACACAGAGAACACCTTGCCCCTCGCTGTTTCTGCCCTCTAACCATGTGTGTGCTTCTGCGTCACCTTTCGGCGTTGCTCGGAAATCTCTCCGTCCCTGTCGACTCCTCTTTCTTGTTCAGCAGCTGCTCTTCTTCCCTCCCCCCCTCCCTTTTTTTTCCCCCAACCCCCACAAAATCACCTTTTCTTTCCAAATCAGATTCAACATCTGGAGGAGGACGAGCTGCTAGGAACGCCTTTTGTTCTGAACGTCAGATCAGATCCCATGCAGGTCCTCCGGGGTGATTAGAGCCAAATATCACAATTTTAGTTGCACTGAGTAACAACAACTGACAGTTTTCCAGAGTTAGTATGTCAGACTAAAACCTGAACATAACCCAGTGTTACTCTCCTGTACATGTTGTCACAATCCACATCCTGTCCTGGTGATCTCATTAAAAACATTTTTGTCCTTCCTTCTGTGACATGGAGAAAAAAAAACAAAAACAGATCAGACTGCAGAGGATCTTTAATGATAACAGAATTTGTGGAGTAATCTGATGGTAGCCCGTGTTTTCCGTCTGGAAGGGGACCAAATAATAGGCTCCACACTGGTTTCTGTCAACTTGAGGTCGAAAAACTCAACTACAGGCGATGCAGATCTGTGACAGAATCTGACCAAAAGGGACTAATAACTAGAGGAAAAGCAGCAAACATGGAGGCAGCACAGCCGTTTGTTTGTTCTCAGCGTGTATCAACCCTCAGAACACTGGATGTTCCTACATGCAAAGTGACAAGACTTCCTCTATTCTTAACCTCGATGGAGGAAAGCTGAAATTGGGGGGGGGGGATCTGCAGCTCCTGGCTGTGGAGCGTCTGACACAGCCTCTGCCTCGTGGCTCCACGGCTGCGTGCCTGGGAGACAGCACGCTGCCATCTGCTGCACCCCCCCACCATCACAACCCACCACCTTACTCCAAACCCAGCGCTCGCATCCGGATGCTGCTATCACCACTGACAACACAACAAGCTAATTAGGAGACTTACTGCGCTAATTACACATGCACACAAGTGTTGCCGGAGATTTCTATTTGGGGGGCCTCAGCTCTGCACACGATTTCCCCTCGATTAAAGGCAAATGTAGCATGTAAAGCTGAGTGATTCTCTTTTACACCCCCTGCTTGACGTTGATGCGCAACGACACCCGACAGACAGCTGGGATGGCTGAGGGCCACCTGATTTCTGAGGGGCCGGAACAAAGAGATGAGATCCCAGGCCCTGTAACCAAAGGGAGATATGAGTTGTGTTGTGGGGGGGGAAAGAACGTCCCTCAATATATAATATTGCGTTCTTCTTTCTCTGGCTGTTAGGAAACAAACAGGAGGATGACTAGAGAGGCCAGAGGAGGCCTACAGAGAATGCAAGTCCAACAGAAAGCTGTTGTTTGCTTTGAGATAAAAGTCAGGCTTACTGGAGCTCTTCAAAAGTTGCTCCAAGCCCCAAAGGAGACAGAAATACTTGTTAGCAGCAGCACTGTCAAGCAGCTGAGATATTAATGGTGCTCTTAGAGGAGCCTTCACCCTAAAATAGTACAAAATGAAATCAATACAAACTCCTAATTCTATTCTTCATATATTTATCTCAGTTAAAGTAAATCTAGCAAAGTCCAACGCTATTTTTTCCACCAGATACACATGACATGGATATATATTTCAAAGCAACAATTAACTAAATTTCTGTTAAACTTACATGCAGTAAAATTTGATCAACGCTGTGCTAAAATGGTTTCTTTCCTTCATTTCATTAAGAAAAAAGGAGGAAAGTTTCAGGAGAAAACTATTTATAGCTCAACATAAACATGCTTACAACATAATCTCATATTTATTGCCAAAGCTTTTATCTCTCAGTGCTTCTCCTTAATCTAAAAACTGTAATTTCCAATATTATGCAGGGATTTATTTATTTTTTTTGGAAAAAGCTTGGTTAAGCAACCCTATGAATTCTTTTTTTCCCCTCATGAATCCAGGAACCTGCACAGCTGCCTCCAATCACACACCCTGACAGTGAGAACGGAGTGTGAAGTCAGACATACATGCAGACTCCCTCATTAAAGCAAACTTGTGGGATGGAGGGAGAGCTGAGGAGGGATGAACTACAGAGAACAAAAGCAACATGATGCTGTTCGCTTTTTATCCTGACTATAAAAAGTAAATCACAGGTTTTCACAGGTTACTGTTAGGACTTCTCTCATGGTCGGATTGGAGGTGTTCTAGAAAGTGCTCAGAAACATTTCAGCAGATGTCATTTCATAGTCATTTCACTGCTGAGCTGCTGCTCATTCACCGTCTGAAAGCTGTATGTACAAAATTTTGTTTTGTATACAATCTGCGCATACAAAATGACAATAAAGTTGTCTAAATCTAGTGTTTACTGGGTTTTCTGTGTGGAGCTTGTTTACTGAGTAACTTATCAGAAACCATACTATTTAGTTCCCTTGTAGAATTATTTTTTTAAAGCTTCCTTTACAGACTTAAGATGTCTAAAAACAGTGAACACTGTATAATCTTGCTCAAACTGAACAAAATGATGTCCAGATATCACATCTAAAATATTTTACTGCACAGAATCTGAATTAAATCGCTTGTTATGACCTGATTATATTATGTTAATGTAAACAATATTACTGCACTTGACACAAATTAAAATCTTTGCCCTGTTCCAAATGATTTTCTGAACATTTCAGTTGATTAACCAAACTAATATACTTTCTTTTAACTAAATTAACAAGAATTCATGTTTGTTAATTTAAATATAATCAAATTAGATTTTTCACATATCATTTGACTTTACTTCAAAAAATAATTTCCATTTCCCATCTTAAAAATTCTATACACCCTGGACAGGTTGCCAGGCCATCGCAGGGCAACACAACCATTCAAACACACACCTACAGAGAATATAGAGAAGCCAATTAACCTAACAATCATGTTTTTGGACTGTAGGAGGAAGCCGGAGTACCCGGAGAGAACCCACGCATGCTCAGGGAGAACATGCAAACTCCATGCATAAATATCCCGGGCTGAGAATTGAACCCACAACCTTCTTGCTGCAAGGCAGCAGTGGTGCACTGAGCCACTCTGTCATGGTCCGGGACTTGGACTTGATCACGTGCTCCGACTGCATGCAAAGCGTAGTTCACATGTGACTCAAACAAAAAAAAATATTACCTGCAGGTCATAAATAAATATATACATATTGAGGGAAATCAAAAACTTTGTTTTGGGTCCTTTGTACCTGTATTTAGTTCCAGTTAAATCAAATTTGATGTCTCAAAATCCAAAAAGAATGAGTGACACAATCAAATCAATAATTTTATTTAGTTTAGAGTGAAAAGCATTAGTTTGANAATAATTTTATTTAGTTTAGAGTGAAAAGCATTAGTTAAGGTGAACGCTGATCCTTCCTTCCTTCCTTCCTTCCTTCCTTCCTTCCTTCCTTCCTTCCTTCCTTCCTTCCTTCCTTCCTATAAACATCCCAACACTAACTTTTAACATTTAGTATCCTTGAAAAAGAGTTAAGGCCAAAGAACTCTTGATTATGAATCTTGCTAAAGATTAATTTAACCTGAGATTGGCTTCGTTATGTTTTGGTTAGTTTAGTTTATCTTTCTCAATCTCAGGAGTCCGATGGTTGTCTTGGTAACTCCTTTGCTGGCTCCTGTACTCGTTCATCGATTGTTCATCTGTATCTAGCTCCTCTGTTCATCCTTAGATTCTCCTGGTTCCTCATGTGTATCCAGGTCAGGAGAATATTTCTAAATCAGCATTTTTTGGTCACCAAGTTGAGATTTTCCCCCTAAATGCTCCAGTCAACATAAACAACAACCTTAAGTCCAATTTATGACATTATAAAAAAAGTATATAAATGAAAAATTATTTAAAAAGCTGTATGCAAAGGTGAGGAAGGGCTTCAAGGTTTAGTACGGAGGTTGAAAGAGACAAAGGGGGTAATGTTGCAGTGTTAAAGTAACACTTTAAGAGTAAATTTGGTCCTACTCTGACCTAGTGTGGGACCAAATGTACTCTTAAAATGTTACTTTAACACTGCAACATTTACTGTTGTCAGAGATTATTGATCAGTTAAACAGATTTTACATTTTTATAAACAAAGCCATTGATATGGATATTTTAATAAATCTCTTGATTTTAGGGCAGAAACATTTATATATAGATGTATTACACAGAGACTGATGTTTTCAAACTTTAATCTTTGTAAATATCTATAATTTAGCAATTAGAGATAATGAAACCATTGCTATTTAAAACTAGAAGATCATTTCAGATTAATTAACAGAAAAGCAGAATCAGTGAAAAAGATGCTTAATAACTCCTAAAAAAACCCATAAAAAAATAAAAACCAGTGAAATGAAAAATTAGCTTCTCTCTATTCTTCAATATTAAATAAAACAATATTTAATGTTTTTGTTGAGAGTCGCCATTGTAAAGCTTTGAAAGCCAAGTTTTATAGTTTTCATGTCTGCTTCCTTACAAAGCATTAAAAGAGGAACGTCTTCCTGTCACACAGATGTTTGCCAAACAGCCAAACATGCATCGTCTTTAACGAGCTCAGTCAGGAAAAAT
>NW_015150795.1:301113-302037 GCF_000732505.1 Cyprinodon variegatus
TACCCCCTGATACGACAGAGTAGTGGCTGGTAGTGAAGATAAAGGAAAACAAAACTATGGTCCAGAAAAGGACTTCAGTTATCACTGGAAAAAAAAGATCTAGAAAAAAGTAAAAATGTCCTAATTTAAGTGTATTTACCATTAATATGAGTAGGTAAATAAGATAGTTTGCCAATGGGATGAGTATTTCTACTCTTAAAATAAGATATTTAGCTCATATGCAATTGAAATAAGACAATGCAATTGTGTTTTCTTATTTTAAGTGTAAATTGTCTTGTTCCATTGGCAAAATGTCTCTTTTACCTCCTCAATCCAAGAACAAATGCACTTATTTTAAGAAAAAATGACTTATCTAGATTTCTGTTTTTTCCAGCTTTAGAATTGGCTGCTGATCGTATGGTACATTGAAAACAGTTGGCAGTGAAATGAATCAGCTTTGCTTTTCGCCAAGACAAGTGGGATTGTGAAAAATTTCACACACAATTCAGTTTTTTCGATTTTTCCTGTTGGAAAAATAGAAAAAAACATGAGGTGATAAATCAAGGTTAGCATTAAAATTTACAAAGAATAAAGAAAATGAAAGTTTTGGTAGATTAGCCAGATTCTAGACCTAGATCTAGCAGAAAATCTCTGTAGTTAGGCTGCTGCAGAGTTTTTCTTTACTTTTTAACATTATTTTCTCTGTTTGTACTTTTTCCTTTTTTTTGTTTAGTAAATTTGTTACTTTTGTTTTGCCTTAAGCCTAATATTGGTTTTATTTTATGAGTCTTTCCAAATTCTGTTATTTTTGTCATTAAGGGTTTCCTATATTAATTTAAGTTGTTTACATTTTTAACTTTGTTTTTTATTACTTTGCAGGTTTCACCTGTTTTGCTGTTTAGCCTACTTGATAAATGTTTTAAAGTACTGTAATGAGTTTTCTGC
>NW_015150795.1:302962-308027 GCF_000732505.1 Cyprinodon variegatus
TAAAGGTGTAGTGGAGGATTTTTTATTTTATTTCCGAGTGGATCTTCTAAATAAGTGGTCCTTCTAATTGTCAATCTTTCAGGTGATATGTTTATATAAGTCCTTTCTCATTGCGTTTTTTTTTTTGAAAATGTCCAAGGGTTGTAAGAGAAAAAGTCTTAGAAGAGAGAAACAAGACCAGAGTGTTTTGGGGAGATTTTCCTTTTTTTGGGTCCTTTGAAAACCACTCAGTGTAGCCTAGTTTGGAAAGCTATTTGTTCTGAAGTTAACTTTTTCTGTTATGCGCATTGCGTGCAAACCAGATGACTTTTATTTAATGTGACTGACAATTTACAAATAGATTTCACACACTGATGCATCCGCTGTAACACACACAATAACTATGCTAACTACATAGTTGACAAAGGAAACTGTCAGGATTTGGTGTTGGGTTGAGGACCCAAATGTAGAGGTAAGTTGGTAGAGGTGAATTTTGGTGGGTTAATTGAGGTTTACAGATACGGAGGCAGGAATCAAAGATCCAACAAAATAACACTAACCAGAACCAAGGAGACATCAGGGAAAACCAAACTCTAGGAGCCAGGGAAAGACGAGGTAAACAGACAGACGTTTTGACGAGGATCCAGCAAACAGGAACTGAAGAGGGAGGGCTTTTAAAGGGGACAGAGACAAAGAGAGGGCTAACGAGGGAATTGAAAACGGGTGAGGGCAGAGCAGAAAACAGAGCAAGGTAAAGAGGACACAAGAGGGCAGCAGAGGACAACAAATGGAAAACCAAGAAGACTGAATACTAAAAAGAAAATCATAACAGAAACAGAAACCTAACAGAAGCAACAATCAAAAGTAATGCCATTATGACTGACCCCCCAAAATATTTAAAGACTTTCCAGGCAGGTTTCTTTTTAAAGCTGATTTTCTTTTTTATTACTTTGCAGGTTTCACCTGTTTTACTGTTTAGCCTACTTGATAAATGTTTTCAAGTACTGTAATGAGTTTTCTGCACATTTGTTGTCATATTTTTATGCTGTATTGAACTTTAAAGGTGTAGTGGAGGATTTTTTATTTTATTTCCGAGTGGATCTTCTAAATAAGTGGTCCTTCTAATTGTCAATCTTTCAGGTGATATGTTTATGTAAGTCCTTTCTCATTGTGTTTTTTTTTTTTTTTTGAAAATGTCCAAGGGTTGTAAGAGAAAAAGTCTTAGAAGAGAGAAACAAGACCAGAGTGTTTTTGGGAGATCTTTTCACACTATGCCGTACACTGAATTCACAGTTTGGGCTTCCTCCCGATGCCTTGGTTGCAGCCTTTTTACTCGAGAGGTAAAGTTTGGCATGCTATTTAGAGAAATCCATTTGAAATCACTGCTAGTAATGGGCTTGTGCATGGTCTTGCGTGAGCTTATAGGAGTTCCCTCTTGGAAGCAGGTACTGTCATGGTTTTGGTTATGTTATGCTTTACTTTGCTCCTTGTTTTCTAGTTTTTATTGGTTTAATTCCTATTTTGTTGTGATTTCTAGATTTATGTTAGTTCTCATGTTGTCTTCTGTTGCCCTCTTGTGTGTGTTTGTGTGTTCCTTTCCCCTTGGCTCCCTCGTTGTCTCCTCTCACACCTGCTCCTTGTCAGCTCGTTAGCCCTGCCTTTGTCTCTGTCAGTTACATATGCTCTCCCTCTGCCCTCACTCTTTGTTGGTTCCTCTGTTGTTGCTGGTTCTGTCATCGCTGCAATTGTCTCCCCTCGTCTCTCCCTGGCTCCTTCTACGTGTTTTCCCTTGATGTCTCCATGGTTCTGGTCTGTTACTTTTTAGTTGGATTTTTGGACTGTCTTTGTTAACCATTTTCATAATTAAACTACAAGTATTCACCTCAGCCTCTCTGCCTCAGCATTTGGGTCCTCCAAACCTCAACCAAACCCTGACAGGTACAGGGTTGTGCAGGTAACACCCAATCTCTCCCGGAAGCACGATCCGTACTATCAGTTTATTTGCACCAACCAGATATACATTCAGGTCCCCCTCTATTTTATTTTGTAAAAAAGAACTAATTTATGTTTTTCCCTCCCCAAAAAATAGTAAGCATACTAAACTATAATGTGTTAAAGTTTAATTACATTTCATTACTTGACACCTCTGAGTACTGTAAGTGATAAGAGAATAGTAGAGTTCATACAGAATAAGAATTCATTCCCAGTTAGCTCAACTGACCAAAATTTATGTCACAAAAAAGTGGGAAATGGTTTTAAATTATTTACTGGGTCCAATTTTTTACATTGCAAAGCAGGATGAAGGTTTTCAGGATACACTGTATTTAGTCTGCTAAAATATCATATTAGGTTAACGTCTTTTCAAAATGTGTTTGCAAAAGTAACCATAACATAGATGAGCAGCAACCGAGGCGTCAGGAAGATACAGACGGAGCTGATGTGACTCTGCAGTGAATCACGGCCTGAGGCAGCGTTTACATTCAAGCTGCATCCAGAGCCATTAATGAGAGCGAGGTATCAGATAAGCTCATCTCTTCCATAACAATAACAGGAGTAAACAGGACTTCCTGTGGCTCGCTGCCATAGCTTCACTTTCTCCCTGCTTTTTCCTTTCAGAGGCAGATTTACTACAAGACACCGCAGCATAAATGAGCCTGAGCTGCAGTTTGGACAGATAGCAGACAGAGGTTTTTTTTTTTCTTCTTCCCCCCATTTCCAGAACATAACAGTGACAAGTTAGAGGAGAACACCACCGCACTCCAATCCCTGCTTTAATTGCTTTCCAGCGATGCTTACAAAGGACTCATTTAGACCACATACAATAGCATCCTCAGCTGGCCTGCCCCACTTATTCCAGAACCAAACTTTTAATTCAAAGTGCTGTGTAGATTAATTTTCTGATATTTTAACATTGTTCTGCATACTAATTGACACAGTTTTTTTTATCGTGTAAAGCAACACTTTTCATGTAGGCCATAATTAAAAGGCTGGTGAGGCTTTTATGGCTCACATTAGAGCAGAAATGAATCCATTCTGGTTTCTGTTTGAGCTGTGAAATGACCGTCACTGCACCTTGCACTCCTTTATTATCTGCTCTTTCATGACTCCTAATTACCCACCAAATTATCTAGCCTTTCAAAACATAGGAGATAAAGGGGGCTAACTCTCATTTCAAGGAATCTTTAATACATCGGTTTGGTTTTATGTTTTTTCTTTTGTCTAAAATAGTTGAAAGCCAGATTCATGTTGTGTATTCAGTGAATACACAACACGCAGTTATACAAAATTACTTCATGAGATTGCTTTTAAGAGAGTTTTTATATATTACAGTGAGAACCTTTGTTGAAAGCTTTGCTCCTGTTTTGCTTTTCACAGCATCACTTTTAAACTAAGTAATGCTGCCACCTGGTGGAATAATTCAATACAACAATAAAAAATGACGCTTCATTGAAATATGTATTTTATTTGCATTTAACCTTTATTTAACCAGGAGTTAAAGGGAATAAATTACTTTGTTTTGCAAGAATTCTGGACAAGAGGCAGCAATAGTTACATTATTTTAACAATGCATGATTATTATGCAATTTAAAAACAATTTAATAATGATCTCAGCTTACATTTAAAAGTGTTCACTGTAATAAAATCACTTGGCTTCCAGTCTTTTTTGCTAACTTTTTTGTATGGAATCAATTAAACATATTCTCAAATAAATCCATCACCGATTTGCATGTTTGATTGTTTTGGAGTGTTTGAAACCTAAACCTTCTGACCCGCTCCAAGACAATCCAAGAAATGTGGACCTGTGATTAACTCTGATCATAACTCATGCCTTTGTATCCCATAGGGGAGAAATGCATTAACAGGATATCCACCAGGGGAGTTGCTGTGCCGTTTGCAAAGTTGTAATGAGAATAATACATGATGTGGATGGTTTTATTGGACTGAATGGACAACAACCAGATTCTCATTGGCAATTTTAGACCATTATAAACTGTAGAAGAGTTTTGTTCAGTAGTTCACTGTTGTGATGTTTTGAGGCAAACTTCAAAATGTAACCAGTTTACCAAGGTAGAAGGGAATGGAGAACAGAACAAGGATTGGAGGAAATGTTTTGTCTGTGATAGATTGGTTGGATCGAAGGAGGAGCAGCAGGAGAAGTTAGGTGGCAAGAAAAAAATGGTCAGATGGTTGAGATGGCAGTTTTAGAAACGTATGGTCTGGTGATAAATTCAAAAGCAGTGTAAGTGCAGTTTGGGTTCAGTTAGAGGAGAAGGACGACCAGCAGGAGGACAATTTCTGGTTTCAGTGTGAGCCCAAACATACAGTAACAGACAAGGATTCATGCTGACATAGCCCCTGATAATGCAATCCGACAGAGGACTGTCATGATCTTGGGGCTGATGACTGGCCTGATCACTCATTTCATTCACCTGCCTTGCTCTGCCCAGTTTCTCATTACTGTTCACCTGTTCCAGCCTCTATTTAACCTGCCTTCTACCAGTCATCAGTGCCAGATTAATCTAGCCCACGGTGAGAGTTTTTGAGCGTATCTAGCTGTCTCTGATTGCTTGATCCTGACCCACTCTGCCTCTGGAACTTGGAGGCTGGCTGTTCCTGTTCTGATCTGTTTGCCTTTTTTTAATCACTGCTGCATAGGTCTGTTTGATAAGCAGAAATCATACCTCCTATTGAAACTCTTTAAGTGGAAAGGTACACTTCATCCATGTTCTTCACTTTGATGTACAACAACCTCTGCACCTCCAGAATTTTCCTTTTTTTGGGTCCTTTGAAAACCACTCAGTGTAGCCTAGTTTGGAAAGCTATGTGTTTTGATGTTAACTTTTCCTGTTCAGCCCATTGCGTTGTAATGATCTCAGAAAGTTGGACCCAAAATTCAAAGCGAGACAGGCAGTGGGAAAGTTCAAAGCGTTTATTAACCAAACTAGTGTGCGGGGCTGCTCGTCTGCTGCGGGGCGGATCTCTGCAGGGATAGGAGAATACAGGTCAGTGACTCGATGTGGAGCTTAAAGGAATAGTACACCCAAAACATGATTAGCCTTCATTTTCTACTCACCCCCATGCTGAA
>NW_015150795.1:309433-311917 GCF_000732505.1 Cyprinodon variegatus
TCACACCTCAACCCGCCTCAAAGCCAACGCTGATTGGACGTTCGTTTGGTGAACGGCTCCAAATTTTCTTTAACGGAGAGTCTCCAGACTGATTAGCGAGTGAAATCTTGAAAGCTCGCGAGATCAGGATGGTCTCACGAGGCTAGGTAGAATCCAGGACCAGATGCGACAAACAAAGCAGACAGGGGCAAGGCAAAACTCGAGATCCACAGGGCAGAAAACTGGTCATAATCAGGGAAACAAAAGAAAGCTAGGAAACATCTCACCAAAACACACGAATAACCTGGCGCTGGGAGGCAAACACGCAACTTAAATAGCAGAGGAAGCAGGTGGGAATGATTGGCGATAATCAGCCGCAGAACCAATTATACAGGGGAGCAAGGAGCAAAGGAAAAAACCAAACCATCAGCGCCAAGATCATGACATGCGTGCAAACCTGATGACTTTTATTTAATGTGACTGACAACTTACCAATAGATTTCACACATTGATGCATCTGCTGTAACACACACAATAACTATGCTAACTACATAGTTGACAAAGGAAACAAAAAGCAAAAGTAATGCCACTATGACTGACCCCCCAAAATATTTAAAGACTTTCCAGGCAGGTTTCTTTTTAAAGCTGATTTTCTTTTTTACAGTATAACCTTCCACGTCCTTAAATATCCTGGTTCCTGTTCCACAGGTTTATTAGGAAACAGAATAACAGGGCAGTGCTAGACACATAAATAGGCCTACAGAGTATTGCCATTCATTTGTTTTGTTTTGTTTTATCACTGCTGCATAGATGTGGGTGTGGCATGACTCAGACACATAAGTGGAAATCATACAGTAACTCCAAATGAAACTCCTCTTTAAGTGAAAGGGTATGCTTCATTCCTATTCTTGACTTTGATGTATAGCAGGATCTGCACCTGCAGAATGTAAATTTGTTTAGGGGCTTTGATAACCACTCAGTGTAGCTTAGTTTTGCAAGCCATGTGCTCTGAAATTAACATTATTCTGTTCAGTGCATTGCTTACAAACTCCATGACTTTTACTCAACGTGACTGATGTTTCAGTTTCACTCCTGAGAAGATTGCACGCACTGATGCATCTGTTGTGACAAACATGTCTGTTTCTAACATATTTTTTTTAATCTTTGCTGCAAAGGGTTTGCTGTTGCATGAGTTAAAGAGGCAGGAATCATAATATGATTAAAATAAAAACGTCTCCAACAAACACTAAGTAAATATTTAACTTTCTGTTCAGCATTGATGCAACTTTAGCAAAAGCTCTAACAACAGTTTAAATAGCTACATGAGCCCAGGCAAACACAATCAATTAAAATATGGTGGTGTAACTGGCCTGGTTCTGCCTCCCCGTCGTGGTGAAGGTGTGGTCGGCCACTGTCATCCATTGCTCCCACGTGACCCGTAACTTCACCTGTTTACACCAATATCCAGTGGTTGGAGTTCTTTAGTAAACATCTCCTGGGATGATGGCAAGCTCCAGATTATTTGCTTTCCTTGGTTTTTCACAGTGGCAGTGAGATGGGAGCGCATGGTGCCGCAGATCAACAGGAACTCTGATGCGTGGAAATAACCCTCTGGCCTCTTTACAAACACTTCTCTCAGCCACCCACTCATTTTCTGCTCATCTATCCAACCCATTCGTTATAAATGTGGAAGTCAATGCAACTAATTCATATTTAGGCAATGCTGCATGTGTTTACTGTGAAATCATCTAACATAACATTTTATTTATCTGTTTCAAGGGTAAGGCTTATCCTTATTCATTGCTTTGATTTACAGCAGGCTCTAGACCAGCAGAATGTACATTCTTTGTGTCCTTTGAGAATCACTCAGCGTAGCTTAGTTTGACAACCCATGCATTTTGAAAATGACATTTTCTGTTCATTGCATCACGTGCCAACTTCAACGGCAATCCACCAGCTCAAACATGCAAAGATTGCACGCACTGATGCATCTGCTGTGACATACCTGCTAACTATGAATGCAGAAATAAATAAGCAAAAACTAATGTTATGTTGACTGTGGTCATCATTTGTGTTATATTTCAACTCCCCCCAAACCTACAGGGACTTTCAGGGCAGATGTCACAGAGAAAAGTACATAGTGACAATATAAAGAGAGAGGTATAGAAAAGGTTTGACTACAAAGATAGAATGATGATGTTTCAGTCAGAATTTCAAATAAAAAGTTCCTTTAATCAATCAGGTTTTTAACCATTCAATTCTTTGCGGGATCAGTTTGCAAATTGAGAAATCTGAATCACTACTGTGCATTAAAAGACATCTACATGTCACTTGGCTTAAGTATATGTAACTTGCTTTTATTATCATTTATGGACAACATCACAAACATCACAATCCCCTATGTTGCTGGAGTCTCTGAAAAACTGAACAGGATTTGCTCCAAACACAAGATCCCAGTACATTTCAAGCCAAACAAAACCCTTAAACAGAGGCTAGTGCATCCTA
>NW_015150795.1:314494-337511 GCF_000732505.1 Cyprinodon variegatus
CAGACCTCTTTCACTAGCTTTATTTATGTGCACTTCTAACGCTCTTATTACAACTTTAACCTTTTGGTCTTATGCCTAAAACCTTAACTTAATTATTATCTGTTCATTCAACATATTTGTCAGCCTTATTCTAAAAAAATCATCTTATTCTCAGCAAAAAAACACAAAAAAATTTAAAAATACTAATCGTCATACACTAAAAATATACACACACAATGCTAAATCTAGTGTTCATAAATAAACTGGATAATAAGCTAAATAATAAAACACTATGCTGTTGTTTCAACTGTCATTTTCAAACTACTTTTAGATTTTGCACATAATGAAGTTCTAATTAAGGTTAAAAGGGAAGCAGGTCCATCGACCTCTAAAGGAATAGAGGACGATCTTTTATTTTCGTGGTGGATCATATAAATAGGTGCTACTCGTAATTGTTAATTATTCTGATGATGTGTTTATGTAAGGCCGTCCTACTTGCTCATCCCGTTAGCTATCTTTGTATGCTCATGCGCCCTTTAGGCGTATATCTGTGGTGAACTACGGTTTCAGACAGTCATTGAAGCTCAACTTTCTCGCTGTAGTTCTCTGAAAATGGCCGAGGGTCGTAAGAGAAAGTCTCTACGAAGTGTAGGAGAAGAAAAGAAATGCCTCAGAAGAGGCAGATACATCCCAGAAAGAATGTCTTGTGTGGATAGATCTCCTCGCAAAACATTATGGGATTTAATGTCACAGCTGCCCTGCTGACGCCATGGGCTGTCGCTACCCGATAGCAGCGACTAATAACAAAGATGGCGCTGGCACCACGCAGTGGAGGACAAGTTACATGATCAATGGGGAGCAAAAAGTAGTGATCATCCGTCCGAACAGTAAGTTGACTGAGTTCACTAAATATTCACCGCTCTATATAGTGATTAAGGGATTTAGGGGTTGTGGCAGATGTTTGGACACAGTTAGCTTGTATGAGCTATGAAAACAGCCACTTATGAACAGAAAGTGCATGAGGAGAAATGGGCCAGTGCACACTTTCGCACGCATTTAGGCATTCCCTTCCAGGAGCCGGTACAGGGTTGTGCATGTGCATTTTTTTAAGTGAAGAGGGCGGTTTTTTTCAAAAATTGGCGAAAATCCTCCACAGTACCTTTAATGTTAAAAGTCCAAAGTGAATTGCTCTTATATGTATTTCTTATTGTTTTAAAGAAACACTAAAAATATACTGTGTTAAAGGAAGAGGTCGGTAGCAGGTTTTTTTCTTTTAAAACTTTGGGATGCATCTCCTTAAAACATCTGTTTTGTTTATTAGTTTACTTTCCTCAGTTCCCATGTTGTGTGCTCTCCCTCAGCTCTTCCATGGATTTGACTCACCTGGTTCCCTCATCTTTTTCACTCTTCTGTACTTATGCTCCCTGGTTTTATTGTCTCTTGCTGGATTCTTCTGTTACTCTTAATCTAGTTAATGATTTCTCTTTAATAATACCTTTAGGTATTCACCCAAAGAAACACAACGATGATAAAACATTCCTCAGATTTACTTTATTAATATTTTTCTTATACTGAATCTTCCAATAGCTCACATCATATATTATATTTTGGTAAAATAGGCAACACGTATGAAGCTGACAATATCTAGCAAAATGCATTTTCCTAAATGTGTGACACAAATTAAATGAAACTTAGCCTTAAGCTTCCATTTGTTGAGATTATCAGACAGCATTTTCTACATTTCTACTGCTACAGTGAAGATACACAACAATATGTAAAAGCTTAATGTCTAGTTAAGACTTTTATCTCTTTATACACTAACTTCATTGGGAGAGTACAATAACTTCAAAGTTTCAACCATGTTTTTACAGATTGTTTCTTATTTTTTCATTTTTATTTTATGAATTAATATTTGAAATACAATTGTAAAGTGTCAGAAAACAGAAAGCATTCCTTTGTTAGTAATTAGTCTACATAAGACACCCTACTATTTCACACTGTCAAGGTGGGGGTTTGACAGGACCCAAATGCAGACACAAAAGCTGAAGTTTTTTCTTGAAGATTTAATTAATAATCCAAAAATCCTAAACAAAAATCCACAAAAACTGAAAACCAGGAAAACTCACAAGAAAGGGGGCAAAGAAATGACGACAAACCAGCAAAGAGTGACTGAACAGGAGGAGACTATATGGGAGAGAAAAACAAGGCAAAGCTAATTAGCAGATTGGGAGCAGGTGTGAACAGAGGAGCCAAGAAGGGAGCTATGGAAAAGGAGAAGGCAAACAAGAAATATCTGAAAACTCAAATACAATAAAAAATAACTAGAACACCAAAAAGGAAATAAGACCAATGAAAACTCAGAGATAAAATTTGAACAGAACAAAAACCATGATACACACCACAGAGCATCATCAGCTCTGAAGATCATACTTCTAGATCCCTTAGTTTAGTTTCGTTTCTTTTTTATAGAAGACCTTCATCACTGACGCCACACCTTTATCCTGACTGTTTTTTATCTTCTCCAGTTGGTAAGCCTTACGATCTTCTCTTTTCTCCTTCATCTTTTCAATCAGGAAATCCAAGTGAACAAAAGTAGACAATGAATTAACAGACAGTGCAATTTCATCCAGCTTCATAACATGCTTGTAGGCTTCCTCCAGAAACTCATTCTTCTCTTTTTCAAGCCTATCATTCTCTTGTTTCAGAGCTGCCAACATATCACTAATCCCTTCTTTCTTTACCTCATATTTCTTCTTCATTTCTTTCAGGGTCCTACGAACTTTCCTTGTCTTGGTAACATATTGCCAATCTTCTTTGACATGATCGGATGCAGGACACTTCTTAGTACAAACTGTACAGTGGCCGTTCTTTATAATCTTACATTTGTCAGCATACCAGGCCACAGTGCATGGATAGTGACAGTTCTCCTCACAGACAACACAACAGGTGGCAGAATCATAGAAAAGCTTCATCCCCCAGGATCCCACGCCTACTTTTTCTCTAACCTTATATACTTCATCACATTCTATGTATAATTGTGTACCACTGTTCAATTTCGCATTATATTTATCCAGACCTTTCTCCATCTGTCTAATCTCTTGTTGTTTTTGCTCACTCAGGTGAATTCTTTCTTGCAGGTTGTAAATGCAGGCGGCCAGGCTAATACGAACATTCAAAACTTCCAAAGTTGTGCTCAACTTTTGCGCTTCAACTCCTGTTAGGAACTTTTCTAACTGGCTCATTTCTATATTTGCCTTATCAAATGAACTTTTTAGTATCTTATTTTCATCCTCATCTGTTCGGTCGTCACTCTGACAGTTATTGAATAGGAAATGAATGGGCTCATTCTTTTCATTTCTGGCACATTTAATTTGGGCAGCTTCAAGAGCTTTTAGAGCATATTTTGGTCGTCTCCCGCCTGAGTTGGTGATGAGAACTACAATGTTTTTCTCCAGGTTTTTCCCAAACAGAGACAGCACGTTATCAAAAATGTATCTCAGTCGGTCACTAAGTCGATTCTCAGATGCTTTGATCACCAGACCCACTGCATGAAGCTCATGAACTCCATCTTCAGACTGAAACAGGTCCAACAATCTCTGACTGATGAGGACATCACGTTCAATCCCTCCAGTGCTTCCATATCCAGGGGTATCAATGACGTTCAGAGAGTAGGGCACAGACTGACCCTCACACATCTCGTAAACTATCACATCTGGCGTCTGACTTTCTGTCGGACTTCTTTCTTCCTCTTCGACAACTTCAAACCAAACTCCATCTTCAAATTTCACTCCCATTGTGTAATTAAACAGGACATTGACCAGAGTAGATTTTCCTGCTCCTGTTTCACCAACAAGTAAGATGGTTTTGTTGGTCTTCTCAAGTGTTTTCTCCCCAACAATGATCTTTGTCAAGTTCCCGATTTTTTCTTGTTTTACTTCCACTTTGTAGACACCAGGAGGTCCTGGATGAACCAGAGTATTTTTGGAGACGAAGTCTTTGTATTTCGGTGAGATGTCAGGAAATCTAAGAAAAAAAAATATAGAATATTAAATAATTTATCAATTAATTAATATTTAGAATGACCTTTTTCGAAGGTATGTAACTTCAAATTCATTGTATTCAATTTCATTTTATTGGTTTATATTAACAGGGGCAATGTGAGGGATTTGCACAAACCAGCCAGAAAACCACTGAGATTGTTCAAAGAAAGGTCTTAATTTATTCCAAAAAGTGTTCAAAAGATGATATAATATTTAGATGAAATGTGCGCTGATTGGTTGGTTTACAACGAGCGAAGCTGCTGAGCAAAGACGCATCATAGCAACAAGCACTCATTCACTGAAACATCAAATTGTTGATATAGTGGGTGACCAGACGTCCTCTTTTTCCCGGACATTTCTCCTACTTTTCATACCTAGAAAAAATGTCCGCGGGGGACTTTCAAAATCGTCTGGGTCCAGCACTGACTGGACCGGACCGGGCATTTAAACCGAGCCGTGAGCTCCGGGGCTGGTCTGGGAACCCCGGCGGACGGGGGCAGGGACCCAGCGGGGAACGGAGAGACAGAACCCGACCCGGTGACGATATGCTTCCCCCCGCCTGCCTTACCCGGGGTTTCAAGAGAGAAACTGCCAGCTTTGTAATTCTTTTAGAAGTAAACCCAACTGTAGCCTAAACAGCTAAACCGGTGTCTTACATCGACCTCTATTCATGTTCTTGGGCCAGTGAACCAGTGGGCTGGTCTGTATTTCCATTTTGGGTGCAACAAAAGCACAGGCCGAGTTAGAGGAACATTCGAAGGCTCAGGGCTAAGATGACCTATGATAAATGTCTGTTTTTACTTTATAAGGAAATTCTCTGGTCTGTTGGGAAGATTCTGAGAGCAGCTATGCTACATTGGGAGAGTCAAACACATCCTGAGAGGGTGGGTAGCTTTGTGATAAGTAGATGAGTAAACCAAACATAGAGGCCATCCCGATGTTTCCTCAGCAGTGGTCATAAGGTAGGCCTAAACCAAAAAAGGAAAATTGTCCACTGTAATCTGTGCTAGAAGTGAACATCTGGTATAGTTTCTTTCCAAGGTGGGAGGATTCAACTACGATCTTTCCCGCACACCTTTCTGTCTTAAAGTTCCAAAAACGAAAAGATAAGATGTCGTAACAGTTTCCGATTTTGAAGATGTTTCGCCCCCTATCCGGAATGCTTTTAGCTTTTAGTACAAGGCTTTATAGAGTGGACCAAAATCAAAGCTTTGTTTTGGCTTAGAAAACATGCAAATTGAACCTGACGAACGGGTCCGCCCCTTTGGAATGGGTTGTTTGGTTTCTTTTTTGGCCTGTAATACCCTATACCTGTCTATTTCTCTGAAAGGAGGGGTTGTTAAAGGGACTTGTTGGCCCGGCTGAACAAGCAAGGTGTTCTGTTCCCTTGTAAGAGGGCTTTGGATACGATGATAGCAGGAAGGAATCAACTCAATTGCTGCATTGTAGGTTTTTGAAAACCACCCCCGGTTAAGGTTGGTTGTTCTTTCTTAACATAGACGGCTTACTTCACGCCCCTCTCAAACCACGTATCTTCTTTGTCTAAAATGTGAACATTCTGGCCCTCAAAAGAATGTCCTTTATCCATAAGGTGTAGATGTTCCGCCAAGTCTTGTCCAGAAGAGGGCGCTCTTCTGTGTTGGGCCATGCGTCGTTGGAGAGGTCGTTTGGTTTCTCTAATATAAAGATCAGAGCATTCCTCACTGCATTGAACAGCATACACCAGTCCACTCATATTTGGTCTGGGGGTTTTGTCTTTAGGACGCACTAGCCTCTGCCTAAGGGTCTTGTTAGGCTTGAAATGTACTGGGATTTTGTGAATGGAGAAAATCCTTATTTCCGTTTTTCAGAGACTCCAGCAACATATGGGATGGCAATGTTTTTGTGTTTAATCTTCTCTCCACTATCTTCTGCTGCGTGTCTTTTGGATTTCCTTGCTGATTTGACAAACGCCCAATTTGGGTATCCACAGGTTTGAAGAGGATCTTTGATGGTTTTCTATTTTTTGGGCCACCTTTCTGTTAACATGCTCGGCTGTTGTAATTTTTAAAAAACCTTTTTTGACATAAGTATCGCTTTTTTTTTTTATTATTATTGTTAATTCTGTTATGCATTTATCTTGGCTAAACCAACAGAATTGTTTTATTATAACCAAGTTGTCTACGTCTTAGTAGAAAACATTTTCTATATTTTCGATTCAAGATGCTAATTAATCAGGTAATAATATGGTACAATTCTATAAAGGCTAAAAGTTTTGCTGACTGGATGAAGCACAGGACAGTACAGTAATAGGCATTGTTTAAACATATATCCCTGTTGTTTTGTGGTTTTCAGTTTCTGTTACAGGCACTGGGTGATTGGCACCTGTCTTTTGTTAATGAGAGCTGGAACTGTTAAAAGAAGAGATTAGGTGTGGTATCTCATCTTGAATCTTCCACTGTCATCAAAAGCATGCACTGGTATGTCACAGGTTAGGACTGGGAACTGGGAGCTTAAAAACTACATTTCATTTACACTTAAAAAAATGTTTTCTATATCAAAATTAAGATTTTGCTAAAATTGAAAAGGAATCAAAGCGAAATTCTTCCACATATGATTTTAAAGGTTTCGTTTTAACAGTAAATAAGGTACCATAATACTCACTGTGCAGCCATCTTGTTTTAGTGATCAAAAGTTGGACACCTGTTTACCTATAAATAAAAAAAGAACATTTGTTTATGAGATGCTGTTTAACCTTCGTAGGACAATAAAATGATATAAATGTAAATAAGCTGGATATCATATAAATAAGATTAATAAGAAACAATTTTGGAAATATGTTCACCTTTTTATGAATAGTATATCTTTTCTCTGTTACAATTAACATAGAATAATGAATATTTTAAGGAAATATATCAAAAAGTTGTAATAATAAACTGCCTTCCTTTTTCCAAATTAGATCAAGAAAATAGTTTTTTGGTTTTTTTTATTAGAAGCACCAGTTTAACTCCAATTAGATGCAAGTTTTTTCTGTTATATGAAAGCTTTACGAGTCATAATTTAAGAGCATATCCTGAATAAGCAACTAACTTGCTTTCTCTTTAGAAATAGCCATACCTGAGCTGTAGGATTAGTGAAGCTCTTGGATGCAGGATGGAGGAAGAGCATTCGGCAATTTGCTTTCACAACTTTATAGAACAGCAACGAGGGCGGAGTTGTTGGTAGCGTTGTGTAATCACTTTGTTTCCCACAGTAGAATTTTGAATTGAAAATAGCCTCAAAACTTCAGTTTCCAACAATTCAGATTCAGATTTTGTTAAAATCATATTAATAACATAATCGTCTAGCTTTGTTTTTATTTTTTTAGATGGATTTTTTATTTTTTTGCTGTGTGTTTTCACATTTTTGTGTTATGGCTTCAGTGCAAATTACTTGTATTTATTTAGGACCTTATCTTATCACATCGTCTACTGTGCTGTATGTGAACCAAAACGAATGAGGAATGACGGATGGCTTTTTCTTGGTATGTTTACGGGTCACTTGTTGAGGAACAGGTATCTATATAATCAGAGCGAGTAGAGCAGGAGGCTGTTCCACGAACCGGTTGAAGACAACCTTTCTGATTTAGGGTGTGCTTCTTTTGAAAAAGAGTGAAAGTAAAATAGCTTAAGGTTTATAACAGGTCAGTTTAAAAAGGCTTATCACGTTGTTTCACTTTTAGAAACAGAATTGAATTCTTGAAGAGGTTAACTGTTAAAAACATAAAGTTAATACTGCTTTTATGAAAAAATAATGAATTGGTTAAATTGTGCTGGCATATAAACTGCTGAAGAGTTAATTGTGTATTCCTAATCTGATTCCAGCGGGGTACATATAGTCCACTGTCTTTTTGTCAAAACCATAAATTTCCATACCATACCCTGTTTGTAATGTAATTGGAGGTACTGAAGGGCTTGTTCTAGACTTTTAGTAAAGACTGGTGTAACATTTTGGAGGTTCTACTAAGATTTTTTTGATTGCGTTTTTGGAGAAATTTCTTGTTTTTTTCAAGTCTACTGAGCCATATAAAGGAAAACTCCAAGGAGAAGATGCAGAAAGGGAGTAAAGGTTATTTTTTTGTAATAGAAGATAATATGAAGATGATCCGACTGCGAAGAGAAGCAGTCAGGAACTCTGCAAGGAACTAAAATGAGTGATGCTTCGGTATGTAAGTTTGCCAAAACAATGTCAGACTCTAATTTTCTCTGGTCCCCTTCCTGATTTGATCAGTGATGACCTCTTTAACCGTCCGCATGTCGTCATTCAACTGCTGGTTGTCTGGGTGTTGTCCTGAAATCAATGTGAGCTTCAATAATAATTGGCAATCCTTTTGAGGAAAGCCTGGTCTGATTCGGAGAGACGGCATCCATCCCACTTTGGATGGTGCAGCTTCTAAGACTCTAAGAATCTGGCCAAATCTATTTGTCTTTCAAAACCCTGACAATCCAGGGAACAGACCAGGAAGCCGATTTGTAGTTTAACACACCTTTCTACAATTTCTTTACTGTTACCCACTCATTCATCCAGACAGTGTCTTGCCCACAGCCAAACTCTAATAAATTAGCAAAGATTCCCAAAGGAGTAAATCATGCTAATCTAATTAAAATAAAATCAACTACAATTGGGGAAAAAGTAAACACAATTAGATATGGTTTATTTAACATAACATCTCATTCTACAAAAAGTCTGCTGGTTAATGACTTGATTTGTGATAATCAAATTGATTTATGTTGCCTTACTGAAACTTGGCTGCAGCAAGAGGATTATATGAGCATAAATGAGGTGATTCCTTCTAGTTATTTAAATTTTCATATACCCAGAAATTCTGGACGGAGGAGTAGTAGCAATAATGCTGATGAAGGTTCTCAGTCATCCAGGTCATAGTCATTCCGTAAAAATTAAAAAAATATCCACTGGACTTGGTTTCCAAGATTTGAAGACATTTCCTGGAGAGGTGGCGAAACGTCTTCAAATCTTGGAAACCAAGTCCAGTGGATATTTTTTGATTTTTTTTACGGAATAGTAGCAATTATCTTTAAGTCTGACTTACTGATAACTCCAAAGTCAGTTAATAATTATAACTCTTTTGATCACCAGGTCCTTATGATGAATTTTTGGAAGATTTTTCAGAGTTCCTATCTGATATGGTGTTGAATACTGACAGGGTCATTATAGTGGGGGATTTTAACATCCATGCTGACATTAAAGGTGATAGCTTAAATGCAGCCTTTAATGCTATCTTAGACTGGATTGGCTTTGTCAAAATGTGAATAGTCCCACACCACACATTCTCATCTTCATACTTTGGACCTTGTGCTGACATAAAGCATTGAAAGTGAAGAAATATCATTTCTTCATCACAACCAGAGATGCAGTCCAGGGTATACATGGGTATACCCACTTATTTTTCTATTGTCATTGTGTATACCCATTTCTAAATCCCCCATGATCCGCAATATTAAGCAGAATCTTCGGGTCAAATTTCCCATTTTTTCCTAGGACAGTGAAGCCATCACTTGTGCTGCTCTGCTTCTAATTGGCTAGTACTCTCTGGGATTACTGATTATATTGGTTACCTGTAGGCATGACGACCAGTGAACCAATCGGAGGCAGAGGGGGCTGAGATTGATATTGCTAACATATCAAATAACATTTATGAGTTTAGTTTAAATAGTTTGCATTTAGTATTTGCAAAGAATCAGTAATATGAACCGAGCTAATCAAACAACACTTTCATTTCCAAATTACAAATGTTCTCGTAATTAACATAAGCCAACCGTTCCGCTAATGTTAGCGGTGCTACGCTGTTACAGTTAAGCCTAATGTTGTTGTCCACTATGCCTCGATCCCCATTGGACAAGATGCAGTCAGTGAAGAGAAAGGTAGGTCTTCACCTTTAAAGATGTCGGTACAACTTTGGATGACAGCATCAACTATGCAAGGTGGGCGTGGCCATTTCTATTGTTGGACTTTATAAATTAGGCAAATTACATGTCAGGGCTTGACAGCACTGGGTTAGGATATAACTTTTGATGTGTTGTAAATGCATTTTTATATTAGATTTTGTTATGTTATATATTGTTTTTTTTATAATTTCAAAGATGAATTCCAATTAATTTTTGATTATCCAGGATTATCCAATTTTTCAGTAAAATAAATAACGCAGTCTGACATTTCAATGTTTCTGAGCTGCATTAAAAAAAAAGAGTGCGAGTATACCCACTTCTTCAGGGACCACTACACTACTGCTCAAAACCCTGTCCTCTCTTATCACTTTTTGATAACCTTTAGGATTATTCTAACACAGGTCTCCTCCCCCAAAAGACAGATCATTATCATATAATGCTCCTGAGGATGAAAGAGAGTTCTCAGTCACAGAACCAGGACTACACTAAAAAACAAAACAAGCTCCAACATTCNCTTTATCAAAAAGGAAAGTTTTAAGTCTAGCCTTAAAAGTAGACAGGGTGTCTGCCTCACGGACTAAAACTGGTAGTTGGTTCCACAGGAGAGGACCCTGATAACTAAAAGATCTGCCTCCCATTCTACTATTAGAAATTCTAGGAACCACTAGTAAACCTGCAGATTGAGAGCAAGATAGCTAGAAGTTCCTTAAAGAAGAGGGTGTCTGCCTTATAGACTAAAACTGGTAGTTGGTTCCACAGGAGAGGAGCCTGATAACTAAAAGATCTATAATGTCCTTCTTTCGTCTCTGAAATATTTGAAAAATTAGAAATATCTCGTTCAGGGGGGGAGACTGAGAAACTACTCCTTGGATTCGTTACTTCAAGGCTAAACTATTGTAATTCTTTACTATCAGGAAGTCCACAGACTTTAGTTAAAAGCTTTCAGCTGATCCAAAATGCTGCAGCCAGAGTTCTGATGAAAATTAAAAAGAGAGATCAAATCTGTCCTAGCTTCTCTATGGCTTCATGTTAAATCCACACTAGAGTTTAAAATCCTCCTTCTCACATATAAATTCCTACATAGACTAGCTCCATCTTATTTCAGAGATCTGATTGTTCCTTATGTTCCTAACAGAGCACTTCACTCTCAATCTGCAGGTTTACTAGTGGTTCCCAGAATTTCTAAAAGTAGAATGGGAGGCAGATCTTTTAGTTATCAGGCTCCTCTCCTGTGGAACCATCAATTTTAGTCCATAGGGCAAAAACCCACTTATGGTTAAAAACTGAATTTTCCTTAGTTACTGGTTGAGTAGAGAGAAGAAGAAAAAATGAGTTACACTGAGCAAATTGACTTGGAAAAGATTAACCTGTTCAGTTGTCATTACATATTTTAACAGTCATCTAATGTGTTATATATTTTAACAGAACCCTGTTTTAAACTTCTTTAACAGTCAAATTTTAAAATGAATCTAAAATGATGTTGTTCTGCCTTCTAGCCACTAGATGTCGCAGTCTGACAATAACAAAAAGGAAGCTTGTTAAACTAAATTCTTCTGAGGTCTGTTTTGTTTTTTTGGTAGTTTTTTTTTGTCCTAGGTGAGGGAAATAAATATCTGGGTTTTTTTCACTGCTGATTTGTGTTCTGGGCTTGTATCCATCGCCTCAATGGCCTTGGAAAATGCAACACATTCTATAGACCCAGACACCGCATCTAATTACACATTTGTAATTAAAAGTTTTTCCATAACCCTACCTTTCCTACGAGACGACATTATTAGTTAAAGAATCTTGGTAGAGAAACCTGGAAGTTTTCCAGAAGGAAAGTGGAAACACTGTCCTGGCACTTTCATTTTTTCATTTTTCCTCTACCAGTATAAAGGAAACTGGGTCACAATTTTTGCTAAATGAGCAAAATATATACTACTGCAGCTCCTTTTTTATTTAAAGTGTTGCTGAAAGTTCATATCAGACATCAAAAGAAAGAAACCTTAGCTTACATTTGAACTTTTATGGAAATGAATAAAGGTCACTCCTTTGTGCAAATCAAACAATGAATGTTATTTGAAATAGACTGATTAATGTATTTCAAATAAGCTTAACTGTACAAATGGATATTTATGAAACAATCTGTATTTAGTGGAAACAGCTCACTGACCCGTGTCGACCCGTGTCTAACGACTCGGCAAGTGACCCAGGTTAAAATCGCCCTCAAACGCCTCGGCTCAGATCGGCATAAGGCTGATTTATACTCAGAAACCAGGTTGTCTGCGTGTGTGTCGCAGTGAATTCATGCAAATGTGCCTCCTGCACCGGTCGTATCTAGACCCACAGCTAGTTCCTGATTGTTCCTTGCATTGTGGCATGAAATAACATAGCGCAGACCACGCTTCAATATTGGGCATAAAACAAAAACATCTGCAACAAGCTCACTGCAACACACTGCTGCTGGAGGATAACCAGGCCAATAACCTGGGAACATCAGACCCGGGTCGACCTGTTAATTTACGTGATACCATTGAGCGTCAACACACTGCGCCAGCCATGTCTGATCTAGCAGGGTCAAACTTTTCTCCTTACATTTGATAAACATAGCACAGCTCTGGTGAGAGGGATTAAAAGGGACAAAAGAATTAAACAATAAAGCACACTAAAGGCTGATTTAAAGGAATAGTAGACTCGTGAACGCGCTTTTAGGAAATCCTATACACTACTGTTTATGCTCTTAAAAACATTCTAAATGACTTTGTTTCGAGTAAATTCTGGATGCTACCCACTCAGGACACTTGGAATACATTGGACGAGCAGTATGGAGGAATATTGACACGTTTTTTGTGGACTTTTATGGACCTTTCTGCCTCGGGCACCATAGACCTCCATTATTTGAATGTCAGCAGACAGCAAGAAGCCTCCCAGATCTCCAGATGCATTTGAGATATCAAAAAAGTACTCCAGAGTGTTGTTCAGCATGGGGGTGAGTAGAAAATGAAGGCTAATCATGTTTTGGGTGTACTATTCCTTTAAGGCTGATTTATACTCAGAAAACAGGCCAAACAGTTGCCAGTGAGGGGTTAGACCAGCTTTATTTGCCAATGGGAAGGGAACCAAATGCTGATTGTTAGCAGGTCGACTCATGTTTGAAAAATTCATGTTAATCTACTAATTTAAGGGGAATTGGCTATAAAGATTTATTGATGATCTGACAATTATTTGACACTTAGACCCAGGCAGAAAACACTGAAGCTGTGAATGAGGATGAGCTTGGATCATCATTGTGAGATTAGGATTCAATATGTCTTTCCTCGGGATTGGTGGAGTTGAGGCCAGAGAAGAAGGAACCCAGAAAGAGCCTGAGAGCATGATGGAGGAGATGGGGTGGAGTCGAAGCATAGCCTAAGAACAGAAGAAACCGTGAATGGAGAGCTTTATGCAAACCTTGCAGGATGATTGACTGAAGAGGAATGATAGTGATTGACTAGAGGAGAGATGTATGATGAGGTGATTGAATGCAGGTAATGCTGGGATTAATCCTATAATTGGAATCTGCTTCTAAACTTCATTACACCAAATGAAAATTGCTAACAGACTAAATGTTGTATCATTTTTTCATTAACAGTTTTTTTTCCTTACCTAAAATGATTCGGAGATCATAACTTTTGGATTAATATTCAAATAAAAAATAGAAATAATATTGTTTTACCTAAAGTGAATTGTGCAAAAACATGCATCTGTAGTAGGTGGTTCTAAAACAATGATTTGGGGGCAGAAGAGCCTGCTTCTGCCAGACGTTTCTTCCCAAAGGGGATTTTTTTCTCTCCACTGTCGCTTCATGCTTGCTCATCATGGACAGGTTCATGCAACCTGTGTTATCGAAGCTGGACTTCCATCTTCCAGGTCCCAGAGTGAAGCACTAGTATCCGTTCACCGGATTTCTTCACACAGCTCAAGCACACTGGAAAAACGATCTACAAATAAGTAAAAATGTCTTTGATTAAGAGTATTTACCCTTAATTTGAGTAGGTAAATAAGATGATCTGCCAATGGAATTAGTATTTTTACTTTTGAAATACGATATCTAGATGAAATGCATTTGAAATAATAATAATTCTCAATTGAAGAACAAATGCACTTATTTTAAGAAAAAATTACTCATCTAGATTATGTTTTTTTCCAGTGCATGGACTGACCAACTTCATGTCCTATAGTTGGAATCTGCGACTAAACTTCATTACACCAAAATAAAATTGCTATCATTTTTTCATTAACTGTTTTTTTTCCTTACCTATAATGATTAGGAGATCATAGCTTTTGGATTATTCAAATAAAAAATAGAAATAATATTGTTCTACCTAAAGTGAATTGTATAAAAAGCCCATCGGATTTCTTCATACAGCTCAAGGACTCCATCTCGGCAGTCACACTGGAAAAACGATCTACAAATAAGTAAAAATGTCTTATATTAAGTGTATTTGCCCTTAATTTGAGTTGGTAAATAAGATGATCTGCCAATGGAATTAGTAATTTTACTCTTGGAATAAAATATTTAGATAAAATGCACTTGAAATAAGATGTAAATAGTCTTGTTCCATTGACAAAATGTCTCTTTTACTTTCTCAATTTAAGAACAAGCGCACTAATTTTAAGAAAAAATGACTTATCTAGGTTATGTTTTTTTCCAGTGGATGGACTGACCAACTTCATCATCTCCACTCCACCACCGGTTTCAGGCCTGGGGGGGAAACATCCCTATTATTTACTCCTGTTTATGCACATCAAAGCAAATTCTGCGCTAATGTTTCCTGCCGAGGTCTGAGCGCCAAAGACTTAAGCAATTGTATCAATAAAACTCTTCTTTTTGTGTGTTTTTTTCATATAGAAATAGTTTATTAGACGTTATGATAAATTACTCAGTACTTGTGGAGCCTTTTTTAACCACATTTTCACTCCTCTGTGAGTAAAAATAGGATAAATTGGTGCTACTCTTACAGTAAGAAAGATCCTAGGCTCAAATCTCAGCTTGGCTGTTCTTACTGGAGTCCAATGTCTGAGTTCTCTACCCACCTCTGCATAAAATTCAGAAATGTGGGAAAGGCTTTATTAACTCTTTGGGACGACCCTGTATATGAGTGGAAAACCGAGCAGCCCTGAAATGCAAATAAAAAGCAGCTTTTTAAACAGCCCCGTTCCCATATTTCAGACAGGTCATCATTAAGAACAGACCTGGATCGTTTTCTGTCTCTAACTGTAGCTACGCAGATCTCAGATCCATGGGATCATTTCTGTTTACCTCCAAACATCCCTAAAATGAACAGTTCACAGGGTCACTGACGTCTCCGCTCTGTATGAGCAGACTTGTTTCATGTTTACTGGAACTAAAGCATGACCTCAGCCATGTTTCATCTCCAGTTACTGTTTGTCATCTAATCCTGTTTCTTAAAAACAAGCCTGACTGACATGTTGTAGGACTCCTATACCAAGATCCAACAACCGCTCATTTATTTGATTTCTCTTTGACTTAATGGGCTTATTTTATTAATCTAATTATGTATTGAAAGTTTACAGAGACGAAAAGTCTGTAATTTTGTTTTATATTAGTGACATCCAGAGTTTGAGGAGTAATCCAGTCAGGATGTCAGACTACATCAGGTTTTCCACAGAGCTTTAATTCAAGTGCTTATATAAGACTAAATGTATGGGTCAAATAAAAAAGAACATCCTTCAAATTTCATTCTATACGATCCTCTAGAATATAAAACTCCAGTGTGTCCTACTTTTCATGGAACCCATATGTTTATACATTTTAGTTTCCAAGTTGCAGATGTTTCAGTGGTTTTAAAGAGATTTTAGCTTATAGTGGGTATGATAACAAAGGTAGCCCAGTGGTTAAATCCCTATAGAGGCCTAGTATTTAGCTTGCTAATCAACTTCCTCGAGCCAGAGTCAGAAGATTATATAACTAAAACCACAGATGAGGTAAACTCAGTCAAGAAATGAGGCAATCGCTTAAACAGTTTCCTAGAACCTAAATAAAAAAGCTTCAGATTAAATTAAATCTGTATTTTATTATATATTCCTACTTTGGCTCCAGGCATTTTGTTGATGCTAGGTACAAAATCATACTACTGACTTACAGAGATGGTTGAAATGTCTGCAGTGTTGAAGTTATTGCTTCTACAGTGACGCTTACAGTAAGAAAGATCCTAGGCTCAAATCTCAGTTGAGCTGTTTGTATGTGGAGTTTTAGGCTCAGCCTGGTTATGGATGAGGCCTGCAGTTTCCTCCTACAGTGAGAAAACAGGTTATATGGTGAACTGGCCTCAAAAAGTTGCTCATTTTGTTTTCTCCTGCCTCTAAACAGGTAATCTTGATGCTCCCTGTATGAGCTGGTATGGAAAAAAATGAAAGGATATTTTCACTTGAAGTACTGGGACCCCAGAAACAACCCTGATCTTAAGTAACCTGCAGGTCGTTTATAATATTTCGCATAAATTGTCAATTTAGAAAAAAAGATAGAGGTATTTCAACACCCAAATTGTGGCAAAGTATTAAATATATGTTATAATGATAATGAATTAACTATTTAAACATCATCATATAAATATATATGCATCTTTTGCTTAATTTGAAATAAAATAATGTTATCAATGACAGAAAGGGAGCTGCTGAAACTATCTTAGTCAGTTAAATTAACATGCTGTTGTCATTTTGCACATCTCTGATGTTGCTGCTATTTTCAAATATCCATTTACTTTAGTTTTTCCTCTCCACTGTCGCTAGAAGCATGCTTACTGTGAGGGATTGCCTTTGATGCAATCAGCTGGTTTTCCTTTAAATCAATTTGACTGTAAGATCTGGTGAACTGTAAAGTGCCTTGAGATGACATGTGTTGTGAATTTGGCGCTATATAAATAAACTGAATTGAATTAAATCCAAGAAGCTTTTTCAATTCAAATGTCAGAAATAGTGCTGAGCTGCTTTATATATTTCTTACATTTGAATTGAAAAAGCTTCCTGGATGGGAAGCGAAAAGTCCTCAAACTTGGAAACAGAGTCCAGTGGATTATTTAAAAAAAAAAATTTAATGACAATGAACTGTAAGACTGAGTATCTTCACCAGCATTTTCATGTTGAAATGTGAAGATAGGACTAATTTCTGACAGCTTTTATCTTTGGATCATGTTTTGTATAAATCCCATAAATATCAGATTATGGACAGATGTATGATTTATATTATTATTATTTTTTATATTATTATATATTCGAAATTAACACCTAAAGAAACGGTAGTAAAAAAATTTAATAAAATACATATAAGAAAAAGTTTTGAAGTACCAAATGACAGACACTAGAGGGCGCACTTCTCGTTTGATTCCTCAGGTTGCTCTCATTCCCACCCAAAAAGGCCCCTTTTCTTTATAATGTCTCTCGTTTATAATACAGTTTGTCGTCCGTCCTCAGTGTCTGAGTCTTTAGTCATACTTTAGTGAATCGGTGGGGGCGGAAAGCCTCTGTTTTTCTGGAGGAGGGGGTCTGTTTGTCGCCTCTTTGTTCAGTGACGCTCCGGCGGCCAACAGGAGGCGGAGCTGAGACGCTCCGCAGGGATATAAACGCAAAGCAGCAGCCGCGCTGCAGCAGGAATGAACAACAATATCAGGAGACACTTCGAGCACAGAGCAAGATACTCTTTTGATCTCTCGATATTTTTCTTCACTTAACATAAGGTATGTTAGTTTGTTTTTTGTTCTTATTTACAAATGTCGGATCAGCTGGTTGTTTATGGCGGTTAATGCAAACTTTGGCTCCTCCTCACCTTCAGCTGTTCAGACCTGAACAAAGGCTGGCTTTGGAAAGTTACTGGTGTTGCCATCTCTAAACAGACTTACACCAGTTGGCCTTCACTGCATGTTATTCGATGTAAAACTAATATTTTTTAATAATATTCTCTTATTGTAAGTCATTCATACTGTTTCCCTTAAAGTTATAATAATATGTTTTATTAATCTCTTTCCATGAGATGATTTAATCATGAAAAATAGAACATCCTGTGTATGAATCTCCTCCTAATGTTGCAGAAAGATGACTGAACTCTTGTAAAAATGACTTTTTATGTAAACAAAATGTTCCAGCTTTGTGGAAATGTGCAGAGATCAGCAGAGAAGCCCATCCTGTGTCTTCTTCTCTCTAGGTTTCAGGGTCAGGAAGATGGCCACCTCAGCAAGTTCAAAGCTGAGCAAAGCTGTTAAGCAGCTCTACATGGATCTCCCTCAGGGAGAAAAGGTCCAAGCCATGTACATATGGATCGATGGAACAGGAGAGGGACTGAGATGCAAGACCAGAACCTTGGATTTCGAACCGAAATCCATCGACGGTGAGATGAGCAAGAAGTAAAAAATGATTGATCATTTTCCACTCTTGCATGTTTTTTAATTTCTCTTTTTCCATTAGATCTTCCTGAGTGGAATTTTGACGGCTCCAGCACGTACCAATCAGAGGGCTCCAACAGCGACATGTACCTCATTCCGGCGGCCATGTTCAGGGATCCCTTCAGAAAGGACCCCAACAAGTTGGTCCTCTGTGAGGTGCTGAAATACAACCGTAAGCCAGCAGGTAAGCCAATTTGGGGAAAAATTATATAAAAAAATAAAGCTATAGAGACTTTCATGTTTCTTTTGCTAAATTGTATCGCTGTCCAAACAGAAACCAACTTGCGGCGGAGCTGTAAACAGATCATGAGGATGGTGGAGAACAACCACCCATGGTTCGGCATGGAGCAGGAATACACCATCCTGGGGACAGACGGACATCCCTTCGGCTGGCCCTCCAATGGCTTCCCAGGACCACAAGGTGATCGTACTTAATGTTGCTATGAAAGTATTTAAGAGCTACCTGTAGAGCCATTTTTTTTAACTCTTCCTTGATCTTTCAGGACCTTATTATTGTGGCGTTGGAGCCGATAAAGCGTACGGACGGGACATAGTGGAGGCCCACTACAGAGCCTGTCTGTACGCGGGGGTCCAGATCTGTGGAACGAATGCTGAAGTCATGCCTGCTCAGGTAATTTTCCATCAATTCACTACTAAACACAAAGTAAACAAACATGTCATCTGACGTCTACGTCCATACTGCTGTTTCAGTGGGAGTTCCAGGTCGGCCCCTGTGAAGGCATCAACATGGGGGACCACCTCTGGATCGCTCGCTTCATCCTGCACAGAGTCTGTGAGGATTTCGGCGTGGTGGTTTCATTTGACCCCAAACCCATCTCAGGGAACTGGAACGGCGCTGGGTGCCACACCAACTTCAGCACAAAGGAGATGCGTGAGGAGGGGGGACTCAAGTAAGGACCAGTCTGAGCTTTTTACCTGAATACGTCTCCATATGCTCGTTCTTAGAGGTTCCTAATCCCCAAACTTTTCTCTTCCTCCAGAGTCATCGAGGAGTCGATTGACAGACTGGCAAAGAGACACATGTACCACATACGGGCTTACGACCCCAAAGGCGGGCTCGACAACGCCAGGCGCCTGACTGGTCATCACGAAACCTCAAATATCGATGAATTCTCCGCCGGCGTGGCCAACCGCGGAGCCAGCATTCGCATCCCCCGTTTGGTGGGACAGGAGAAGAAGGGCTACTTCGAAGACCGCCGTCCGTCCGCCAACTGTGACCCCTACATGGTCACAGAGGCGCTGGTGCGCACCTGCGTGCTGAAAGAAGAAGGCGACGAGCCAACAGACTACAATAAATGAGTGATCCACCAGGAAGTGTCACTATTTATACTGTATTTAGTCATGCGTCTATTTTAAGACTCAGTAGAAAGACTTTATTCGTCTTTAATTTTGTACTTGACAGATGAAATAGTTGAGGTGTCCCTTCATGAAGTTGTACGCATCAACTGGCACAATCACTGCCTTCTATCACTAGTGGGTTTATGTTACAGTATTAAGTGATCCTTTCTTTAGTTGTCCAACATCACGATCTCTTTAACTTCTACTAATGTAAACTATTAAAGTGCCTCAGCTGTTTGCTGTTGCCCTTAATAACTCTCAGCCAAAGGATCCTAAAGGCATTTGAATGTTTCAGCGACCTTTGACCTCCATTTACGGTTGGGTCGCCGTCAAAAACCAATGCTTTGTAAATGATGCTTGTTCGTTTTGTCTCTTTTTCATCAGTTATTAACACTGCAATAAATAGCTACTGTTTTTACCTTTTCTTATTGTCTGTACGCTTTCCTCCAGGATTCCGCTCTGACACAAACCAGCTCGTCACGAGCAGAACCTCAGCTGAACCTCCGAAATGTGACCTTCATTATAAAAAAAAAAGTGTGCCGTAATGTTTAGCAGACTGTGCCTCATTTAGATAAACTAAAACACGCACATGTCGTCTTAGCTAATACGTGATTCCTAATGGATCTTTTTTCCTTATTGGATAACTGGCGATTAAATCTTCACATGATTTAAGGCTGCAGTAAAAGAGCTAAAGCTGACTTTGGAAGCGGTCGGTTTAAAAATAGAGCGTCGTTCGTGTCTCTTCTGATATGGTGTCTTGAAACAAGCCTGATAATTAAATGATTCTGACAGAAAAAGGAATGAGGGAGACTATCAGGCGACATCAAGGCTGTTGATCATTAAGAGGGAAAAAATGGCAAATGTCTGAAACTAGAAAACTAACCGTTTAATACCATGTAGTGTGTGTCACATGATGCCACAGGCATTATTTCGTAAGATATTTAAAAAAAAAAAAGGTCTTGGTGCCTCTAAATCGCTTTAAGCTGTGGTGACAGGAAAAATTAGATCAATTTTGGTTGCTGTGCAAAAAGTCCTGCAGAGATCTGGGTCAGATTATTCAGTTAAACACACCAAACCGGTTCAGATTGTCGAGATCAGTGAAAACAATCACGAGATGATTTTACTGCAGCTTTTGTTTTTAGACAAGGCAGTTTTTCTTCTTTTCTCTGAAGTAATCATTTTTCTGGACTGATAGCATATCTTTTGTTTAGTTTTTTCTTATCGTTTGGGAATTTATCCTAAATTTATCAGGCTTTTAGTTTAGTTCAAGGCCTGTTAGCTGATCAGTGACGTCAATGAGATGTTCCAGCTGAAACGTTACACCCAGGGGTGGCTAATAACTAGTTACATTTACTTTACAGTGTTTTTTACTTGGGCAAATATTTGGTTCAGAGTATTGCTATTCTAAAGTACATTTTCTGGTTACTTTCATAGAAGATCAGGTGAAAATACAGGAAATGATAGAAAATGTTGCTGAAAATCCTTTCTCCTTACGTAAAATGTGTATTACCTACTACGAAGATTTGATTAACGGGTTTATGTTGTAAAAATTGACCTGAAAGTGTTATTTATATATTTGCATTGTTTTATTTTTCTGTTACACTTTATTTATATAAAAATAATTTAGACTATTTTAAGCATTAGATTACATTTTTTGAACTTATGAGTGATTTATTCGATAACTAATTTCTACATGAGTGAAAACAAAGTTAAAGTAATGGGAAGACGTCCCACTTCTGATGACATCTTCCTCCACGGGTGGATTTGTTCCTCAGAGGTTTTGTTGAATTTTGTGGGCAGACAAAAGGAAATATTTCACATGCCTGATCCTTACATGGACAAGTGCATCATATTTTTCCTCAACGACTGATGTCTTGAAATATTGTGTCATTTATTTAGATCCGACCTAAAGGAATGTTTGGGTCGACATTTTCGTAAACACAATTTTGTTCTTGGTTGAGATGGGAAAATAGTGTTGTATTTTACTTGCATTTGAAAACATGTTGGGTGTTCCCCATCTTTTTTCCCATAGCCTGCCCTAGATAGGCACCGGCCCTATCATGACCCTAATGGATAAGCCGGAGAGGATGGATGGATGGATGGATGGATGGATGGATGGATGGATGGATGGATGGATGGATGGATGGATGGATGGATGGATGGATGGATGGCCACAGAGCAGCCATTGTAAATTCAAAACTCAGGGTTAATGAGAGGAAGTTAACATTAAGCTAGAACTAACATTCCAGTTGTAAGCTGAGGAATCCATTGGTTTAATTTAATAATTAGCACTCAGGCTTACTCTATATAGGAGTTCAGGATATGATGTGTTAACAGAAGTGTACAGTACTGAGTTGGGGATTAGTTAAATAAGGTTTAAAATTGGTGTCCATGATATTAGAAAAACATAATATTTGATAATATTGGTTAATGAGGCTAATAGGACAAAGGCTCCTGTTTTATGCTTTGTGTTAAAAGCAAACCTTGTCATGGTTTTGGTTTTGTTCAAGTTTTATCTCTGAGTTTTCATTCGTCTTATTTCCATTCTTGTGTTCTAGGGTTTTTTTGTATTTGAGTTCTTGGATCTTTCCTGTTTGCCCTCTTGTGTCAGTCTCCTTTTCCATAGCTCCCTTCTTGTCTCCTCTGTTCACACCTGCTCCCAATCTGCTAATTACCCCGTCTTTGTTTCTCTCTCCCATTTATTCTCATTCTGCTCAGTCACTCTTTGCTGGTTTGTCGTCATTACTCTGTCCCCTTCTTGTTGTAAGTATTCTTGGTTTTCAGCATTTTTGGATTTTTACTTCTGTTACCCTTTTTATTATTAAACATTCAACTAACCACCTCAAGCTTTTGTCTGCCTTTGGGTGCTGTCAAACCACCTCCACTGTGACAAACCTAGACAACATATTTTAGGTAAATCATCCAGATGATAGAAAATTTGTTAATATTTTCATTTTAACAAGTATTTATTAAAAAAAACGTTGCCTTTGATCAGGTTGGATCAGGTGTTAAAGACTGTGTAAAAGACTTTTCACAATATTTTTTAAACGCATTATAAATGTGTTGTTCTAAGTGTTTAAAAAGCCACAGAATCATTGAGGATTTTATTATAAAGTTAAAATAAATTTTGGATTTTAAGATTTATGTTAAGGAGATTTTTTGGGGGTGTGACTAAATTCAATTCAATTCAGTTTATTTCTATAGCGCCAAATTCACAACACATGTCATCTCAAGGCACTTTACAGTTCAACCAGATCATACAGTCAAATTGATACAAAGTTTTCTATCTAAGGAA
>NW_015150795.1:337913-345482 GCF_000732505.1 Cyprinodon variegatus
GATGGAAGCAGCACAGCTGATGTTTCTCTCCAGGATGGAGTCACAGCCAAACAGGAACAGACCAGATGAAGCTACTATGAGCAGAACGTTAGAGATTGAACTAACAGATTATGCAGAATTGGAGAATAGAGATAGAATGATGAAATGGGGGTCCCTATGTCCTCCAAAAGTCTAAACCTATAGCAGCATAACTATAGCGATAGCTCAGGATGGGAAATGGGTGGCCAGGTGTCCTCATGTTCAGTTCAGTAGTCGTGGTTCTCCCACTCACTTGTGATTTACTGTTTGCAAACTCACCACTATGCCTCATTCTTCATGTTACTGTGTTTCTCCTGGATGCCACAATGTGCAGGTTAGCAGCTTGGATGTTTTTGGTCCTCATCAGATCAGGTCAACCATCGGATCAGCTCCTAAACTGAAGCTTTTTATTCTACATCAACAAATGTGGGCTAAATGTATTACAGGCAAACAGAGCCTGAATTCGAGCAACTTGAAGTGCAACTCACCCCAAAATCTACTTATATGCGTTTAGCAGACCATGGGGAGCTATTTTAATGCTACTGTGTGGATTTTTTTAGTTCTGAAAAATTTGTCTCAAAAAAGGCCTCAATGCTGCTTTAAGTGGTTTTCCCGTAGCTATTGCAGTTGAATATTACAGCATCCCTCTGCTAGCGGTCAGTTTTCCAGGGTGGATATGAACACAGCATTGCACGCACAAGAGTGAGATGACATCAGAAGCTGCTACAACAGTAAACAAAGCTAGCATGGTGCTGACTATATTTTTCTGCTATTTTTAAAAAATCTGATTGGTGAGAATTAAGTAATTAACCCTACACTTTAAATAGTCGCAGATGTTAGTTGGCTGCCATGGGGTACAAAAAGAGGTTTTAAAAAGGCTACATTTCTATATTGTGGAGCTGTGGTATAAACCTTAACAAGAGCAAATAAGTAGTTTATTGTTGTAGCTGAAGCTGCATTTGTAGCATTGTTAGATTTTGAGTTAAAATATTTCCATCTCTTCAAAGTAATTATTATTCCTTTTGAGGTGGGTACAAAAAAGTTCATTTCTATTTCCTGTTCTTTCCTTAAATAGTAAAAAAAATGCCAACCATCAAATGTACTTTAAGTTTAGATCATATGTAATTGTTGCTGTTTTTCAGTTTGCTAACAAGACTTTCATTAATAGTATTACGACGTTTAAAAGATAAAATATGTATATATTTCCAGAGCTCAGGATCACTCTCGCTAAAACTGTGAACTTTATCACCAGCTTTGGTATTTAGGGTGTTTTCTCTTTGTTCTCGTAAAGGTTCTGCTGTGTGTTACACATCTCAAGCTGCTGGGTTCTTCTAGACCTCGCGTGACAGACCTTACATAAGCTGGAGTCATAATGCGTGCAGCGGTATTTACCTACAGCTATGCATTTGACAAGAGTTTAGACCAGACCAAATTCAATTTGGCTCAGACCTAACTGCCAAGGAACGGACCCCAAATTACATTGAAACACTGGTCTCCTCTAATCAAATCCAGCAGTAACGTTCAGGAAACGTTCCAACACTCTCGGTGAGTCATCAGGACAAACTCAGGGATTTTTGAAAGCTGGAGAAAACAAAACAAAAAAAGGAAATATAGAAAATAAAACCTTACCATACACAGTGTATTTAAGCATACTGGAAAAAAAATCTAATTACGAGTGCATTGTTACAGGGAATGTACCATTGCACAACCTTGAACTACTCTATTGTACTGCCAGCTGAGCTCCTCCCAAGTCTTTCTAGTGATATCTGACCTCGTTGTTTTCCCTCAAAGGTTCGAGTCTCATTCTGCGTCTTTTCCAGCAGTATGAACATTTTAGATGCAGATGGATAATTTTCACAGACAGGGTTTCGGATGGCATACGCCTCAAAGGCTTTACCCTCGTTTCCATGGCAGCCTGGTTCACAGCTCTTGCAGTCTGATCTGTGAAGGAGGAGTAGGTTGGACTCCCTAATGTTTTATGTAACGGGTTGGTTTGAAATATATTTTAGGGCACACAAATATGCACAAAATAGTCCAGAAACTGTCAGGTTGGAGGTGCCTTATCATAGCATCTCTAAAGGTTAGATTCAATTCAATTTAGTTTATTTCTGTTGCCCCAATTCACAACATGTCATCTCAAGGCACTTTACAGTTCATCAGATCTTACAGTCAAAATGATTTAAAGTTTTCTATCTAAGGAAAAAACCAGTTGATTGCATCGACTCATTGACTCGAATGCAGTCCAGCATGCTTGCAGCGACAGTGGAGAGGAAAAACTCCCTTTTAACAGGAAGAAACCTCCAGAAGAACCAGGCTAAGTGTGAGCGGCCATCTGCTGAGGTTGACTGGGGTTCAAGGAGACAGAAGCAGAGATACAAAAAGCAACTGTAAAAAAGGCCCCGTCCAGGAGAGACCAAGCCAGGCTGACAAGCTTCGAGCCAGCTCCCATGTCAGAGGATGAAGAGAGGCCATCCAGCCAGTCACAGTCGGAGAAACAGGACCACACTGAAAAACAGGCCGATCTCCAACATCTAGAAACAAAGGTGTTGATGGCAGTAGCACAGCTAATATTTCTCTCCAGGATGGAGTCACAGCCAAACAGGAACAGACCAGATGAAGCTACTATGAGGAAAAGCAGAGAGAGCAGAACGTTAGAGATTTATCTAACTAATTCTGCAGAGTGGGAGAATAGAGATAGAATGATGAAAAAGGGGTGCCTATGTCCTCCAGCAGTCTAAGCCTATAGCAGCATTACTTTAGAGATAGCTCAGGATAACCTGAGCCAATCTAACTATAAGCTTTGTCGAAAAGGAAAGTTTTAAGCCTAGCCTTAAAAGTAAACAGGGTGTCTGCCTCACGGACTAAAACTGGTATGACAAAAAAGCAGAGAGAGTACAACGTTAGAGATAGAACTAACAGATTCTGCAGAGTGGGAGAATAAAAGATAGAATGAAGCAGAATGATGAAATTGGGGTCCCTGTGTCCTCCAGAAGTCTAAGCCTATAGCAGCATAACTATAGAGCTAGCTCAGGATAATCTCACCTTTTTCTGGGAAACGCATCTAAAACCCAATCAGTGTAAATAAAGACACATGAAAATGACATTAAGTCTGGAGTGAATCAGATAAGACTAAATTTAAAAAGCAAATAAAGCTTCAACCTTGCAGCTCCAGACCTAATCTCATCACATGCGTCTTATCCTCTGTGGCCCTTTGGGCTGTTTTATCACTTCTTTTACTGATGATAGCACGCTGACTGTGAATGCCCCCTATCACCCTTCTCTTGTGGATGCCCCCCCTCCCTCGCTTGTTTGTGGTTTTTGGGCGTGGAGAAAAAAAAAAAAGCAAACTGTTGCTATGTTCCTGGCCTGACAGACGGAAACTTGTACAGCTGTATAAGCAGAACTGTGGTATGAGAAAGAAAAGTTTAAAAAAGCTAAATGAACAAACATGGATGGAGATCAGACCACCAGCAATGCTGCTGAAAGCGTCGGCCATTTTTACTCATCTGGTGAGAGAGAACCTGATTTCAATGACTTCCTCTGACCCTAAAAGGTCATTTATTGTCTTTCAATTTTCAAAATGATTGGTAGGATTGATTGATTGATTTTAGTTAACAGAGTCATAGTCCACATACACCCACTGTATAAAAGAAAAACTAATTATATAAAAACAAAAACATATAAAAGACTTACATACCATTGTTTCCACAAAGTGCGCTTTGAACCAGGGAACAATTTAATAAGGGGTTAGCACTCTAACTTTAAGCACTCTAAAATGTTTTTTTGTCCCCCTAAGCAACATTTTTGTGTTTCCTGTTTTTCAATGGTCTGTCCTTGGATGGCCCTTTATGCTGTGCACAGTGTGAGCTCTCTTAAAAAAAAAGAATGTTTGCTTTCTTCTTCAGTGTGGAATAACGATGCTGAAACGTGATCCACAGCATGCGCCGTTCTAGACAGAAGCCAACAGGGGGCCAGAGCCCCTGCAGAACTGGTCCTGGTCCCTGATATGGCTCCTATACTGAAGAACTATAAAAACTTAATAAGTTTTTTATGATGAGATGTGCTGGCATAGAAATGTAACTGACTGGTTTCTTAAACCTGCCCTGCGATGGACTGGTGATCTGTGCAGGCTGCACCTCGCCCGTAGACAGCTGGAGATGGGCACCAGCACTCCTCGCCACCCCGCTTTGGTTAAGCGTGACGGAAATGGATGGATGGATGGTTCCTTGAACCAATTTTATTTAAAAAAAAAAATCTAAAATAATAAATTTCCAGCAACTAATTTCTGAGTTGTGCATAATATTACTTTTAAAAGAAAGAAAAAAAAGCGTACTTAGAAAAAAATGTTTTGTATATTATGACTAGGGGTGGAACGGTTCACAAAATCCACGGTTCGGTTCACGGTTTCGTGGTCACTGTTTTAGGTTCGGTTCGGTATGCGTTGATTGTTACACCGAAATCCCATAAAAATTAATGAAATTAGTGAAAAAATCCCAAAAAATTAATGAATTGTAATTATTTTTAATGATCTGCGGAAACCCTGGATCATTTCCGCTTTTTTTGCTGCTTTAAATGTAATCATCTTGTGCATGCCCTCTACGATCTCCAAGGAACTCAGAGCGGAGCGGACGGGAGCCACAACAGAGCCAGGCGGTCTGGAGCGCAGCGGGGCGGAGCGTTGATGGAGTATGTGGGATTTTGGGGTTAGCATGACATATTGGTCATGTTACTGTTAGCATAAACAAAACGTGTTGCACAATGCTTGCACACTGTTGCACTTTTATCCGCAACTTTCTTTCCGCCGTCATCGTAGGTCACTCTAAATGCAAAGTGGTCCCATACAGCAGACGTATAAAGTGCTGCTGGCGCGTCTTCCAACTCCTGTTCTTTCCCACTCGCCATACCCACACAATTCTCCACAACTGATTTTTTTCTGCTACACCCGGCTACGCTGCTTCGCTTCTTCTTCTTCTTGTTTACTACTGGTGGTTGGCTTTGGTCGCAGTACCGCCACCTTCTGCTCTGGAGTGTAAACGCTTCGCCTATGAGAAAAAGGAGCAGCGCATGAACCAAACGCAACACAAGCGAACCGAACCGAGACAGTCGAACCGAACGGTTCGGACGGTTTTCATAAACCGTTCCATCCCTAATTATGACAGATCCAAAATGCATACGTTTCTGGTTATGACGCTAGCATTGTCATGAAATTCTTCTTTTTTTTTTTTTTTCTCGACAGTAGGCTTACTGTACATGAAAGGGGGTATGAGAGAGGGGGAGAGACATGTGCCAAAGGACCACAGGTCGGATTTGAACCCGAGTCGGCTTCGTCCAGGACTAAGGCCTCCGTGTACGGGTCGTGCACGCTAACCACTGCGCCATCTGCACGCCCCAACATCAAATCATTCTGCTTAAATTCGAATTTGCTCTTTCATAGAGCTGATAATTGGCTTCTTCTTGGTTACATTTCCAGACTTAAGCAGACTAAAATAGATGCAAAACAAGGGTGAATGCCGATTTACGGGGGCAAATTAGCTCAGGAGAGATTCAGCTTTTGCTGCTTTCCTTCTGGACAGGAAAGAAAAAATGTTTGCTAACTAACAAATAGCATTAGCATTGGCAGATCTGGCAACAAACCAGTCAACATTGCAACAACTGGTTGGGATAAGAGCAGGCGAGCATGTGTCTGCCACCTACTAGCTGGGAGGAGTTAAACTTGAAGCTATCACCTCTTAGTATTATTTATTATGAAGGAAAGCCTCTGGCTCAGCCTTGACCCCAGCGGTAAATTTGTTCTAGTACCCAGTACCTTTTATTACCTGAACTTGAAGAATAACGATGCAGTAGTTAAATCGAAATGCCTCCGCACCTAAAAGAGTTATACTTCATATGGTTTACTGTACAAGGACAAAAAAGGAGCATTTTGGTATTAATTTAACAAGAATGAAAACTTCAACATAAAACTGTGTCAACTTGATGATTTTATATATCCCAGCTGATAATAAATTTCAAACTGTGTGTTTAATCTACATGGATTGTTGCACCCCAAACTGTCCAGTTGTTCATGTCAGGCATCGATATAGTTTGTCGGAAGAGGGAAAGCAGAGATGCAAGAGAAAGTGGAGGAAACAAACACAGATCTACTTGAAAACATCCTGAACTTATATATCTCAGTTATATTAGAAAATACTTATATATATTAAACTCTTCCTCACTCATCACAGGCGGTCTTCCCCCTTTTATCTTCCAAGCTCGGGTCCTTTACCAGAGACCTGGGAGCTTGAGGGTTCTGCACAGTATCTCTGCTGCTGCTAGAACTGCACTCTTCTGGACCGAGATGTCTGATGTGTTTCCAGGGATCTGCTGTAACCACTCTTTAAGTATGGGGGTCGTTGCCCTGAGTGTCCCATTGACCACGGCTACCACTGATGCCTTGACTTTCCAGGTTGTCTCCAGCTCTGAGCCCCTGGTATTTTTCTAGTTTTTCATTTTCTCTTTTCCTGATGTTGCAGTCACTTGGTATTGCTATGTCAACCACATTGGCTTTCCCCTGCTTTTTGTCGACCACCACAATTTACAGTTGGTTTTACATTCAGTCAATCCGTATCTGGAAGTTCCACAGGATCTTGGCTTGGTCATTCTCTACCGTCTTTGGAGGTGTTTCCCACTTTCACCATATATATATATATATATATATATATATATATATATATATAGGTTTACATTGATATTTATATAGAGAGAGATGCAGCAGGCAGTGGGTAAGAGCCTTGGCACCGCTGCATAGGTCAAAACAAGGCACCATTCATGCAAATGCTGCCACTGCCTCAGACTTTGCACGGCTAATACAATATTTTGGGTAATAAGACACGACCAGCTTGGGTTTAAGTTATGTTCCCACTGAGCTAAAGAGTAGTAATACTTGAACATAGGCGTTCCTTGTGCTGGCGTGCATGTCCTATTAAATTTCGCTGTACTGCTGCACGAGCTCCGCAGCTGACTGATTGATAAGAGACATGAGAGAGCAGGATATTAATGACCGGCTTGCTACTGAGCACCATGTGAAGCTACGTTAAAGTACTGTAACCTTTTTTTTTTTCTCCCTTGGGGGAAATTTTCTTTTGTCAGATGTTTTTTCTGCACCGACACACATTGGACTCATCTGTAACTTCTCCTAGAGAAATAAATTGATGAATTTGTAAATAAACAAGTTTGCATTGGTTGTTTTTACTGAATAAAACTACTTTCACCAGGGTGTGGTAATGTAAATTAGGATTGGAGAATGTGAGAAGTATTTGATAAGATACTCTCTGTGGTTTATCTGTTCATGGGTGAGTGAGATGAGCTGTTGTTCTTTCCCTTCTGTCTGGATCAATCTCAGCATCTGAACCCTTGAGTGGACTCTTTAGTTATCTAACCAGGTCAGATCTAAATACAATCCAAGGGTTGCTTTGAGTAAAAATCTCTTTACAGACACTCTGAGTCTGTAGAGAAAGTGCTGATGCTCATGGATCCTTTTAACCTGACTCCGCCAGATGGATTTGCTCCGCATAT
>NW_015150795.1:347459-349328 GCF_000732505.1 Cyprinodon variegatus
GCTCCTGCAGATAGATATCGGCCCCATCGTGACCATTGACAGAATAAGTGGCAGAAGATGGATGGATCTTATTCACCACATTTAACCCCAAATATCTCTATTTTCTAATCTTTACTTTTCAAAACAGACTAATGTCCTCTATACATATCAAAATGATATGAGATAACAGGAGTCAGGAGTACGAGAAGATTTTTGCTGTGTCAAAATTCGGTGGTTGCATCGTCTGAAGGCCAGATTTGTTGGTCGTTTATGTCGTTGCGCAGCGCTATCAACCCATTAAAGCTATGGGTAAAAACTGAGAAGAAATCAACTAATGGATGTGCCAACACTTTACTGAGCTAAATCATAGCAAAACTGAAGTAATCGTCTTTTGATCTAAAGAAGAGTGTTGAAGAGTTAGCTGACAGCTTCAGTTAACGCTGCATGAAACCACCAATCAGGGTGGAGTCATGGACTCAGACCTGAACCTTGAGCAGCTCATAAAGACAGGAACAAAGTCGTCCTTCTATCACCTAAAGAACGTCTCCAGGGTTAAAGGACTAATGTCTCAGCAGGACATTGATAATCAAACCCTGCTTCTTTCATCTTTAGTAGAATTTATCACTACACAGGTAGATAAGGACCAGCTGATCTAGAAAGCTGCTGCCTGCATCCTCACTAGAACTAAGAAAGTAGAGAACATCAGCCCAGTTCTAAAGTCCTTCCACTGGCTCCCTGTATCTCAGAGAACACACTTTAAACTACTTCTGTTAGTCTATCAATCACTGAATATACATAACAGAATTGCTGTCAGTGGATCAACAGCCAGACCTCTTGGGTCAATTGATTCTACTCTGTTTTGACCAGAACAAAACATAGAAAAGCAGCGTTTCGTTCTTATGCTTCACTAATCTGAATTAAACTTCCAAAACAGTAAAAGTGCTGAAACCCTCAGTTGCTTTAAATCCAGATTAAAAACATATTTGCTCAGAGCAGCCTTTGTCTGAGCCATCTAAACATTAAAAGTTAAGTTTCAAGTCTATTATCCCATTTCCTAAATGATTTAATCTTTTATTTGTGTTCTCATCTTATTCTGATGATTCAGTTTTATTCTCTTTAACTACTTATGTTCCCTCTATGCCACTGCAAGTTGATTTCTCCACTGCAAGTACATTTCTCTACTGTGAGATCAATAAAGTCAATCAATCAATCAATTATTGTACTTTCTTTATTCTTTTCTTTGAATCATCTTGACCCTGAAATGTGTTATAGAAATAAACAGTTTCTGAGATGCAAAAGTTTCTCTATGCATTCTTCTGTATTAGATGTTTATTAGATGTTGAACTGACTCTCTTTTAAGTTCTGATTTAATTTCAGTGTAATTTTTAACTTTAATGCGATTAATCCCATATTATCCTGCCTGCAACTTTAGATTAGACCAAAACTAGACAGTCTTTTTTAAGTTTTCTCTAACACGATAGCTTTAAGGGTATTTTGTATAGTTAGAGTAAACACTTATTTCACTTTTGTACGTAAGTACAATCTAGAACCTGTTGGAGGCTGGAGAAGTACCTCTCTTCTCCAGCAGAGTCCGCCGTGGATCCTCCTGAGCAGAGCCCTCTGCACAGCTGCTGCTCGTTACCATCATCAGGAGGACCCTCTACTTAAGCTGTCTTCAGACCTTGCCTCAACGCCGCAGTGTTGAGCCAGTTGGTTAGCACCTAAGCCCAGAACCTCTGAGAACTTTGCTTGCTCTGAGAACCTGACAGGATCCTAATCTTGTCTCTGTCTTTCCAGGAAAACCTGATCTTTCTTCGTAAAGCTCTGGAGGAGCTTAACCCACCGAGCCTGCCCTCAGAGCCAAACCTGAAGACTTCCCCCGGATTCTCT
>NW_015150795.1:350684-360387 GCF_000732505.1 Cyprinodon variegatus
AACGGAGAGTCTCCAGACTGATCCTGCGAGTGAAACCTTCAACGAGGCTAGCATCCTTTATGCATGAAGTCTGAAGAAACACATGTAATAGACAGTCAGAATAGCAGTTTTATTCAACACACTCAAACGTAACCTTTATGTGCATGTGTTAACAAAAACACATTGTCTAAGTACTCTTTATGCATGTGCCCTATTGGTTGATTTCTGACCGTATAACCCAGACACACACTCCTGACATTTGCTAAGGTTTTTATTACTGTGAACTCACAGCTGTTTGAAAACGTTCACCTCCAGGATATTGAAGTTAAATCCTGTCAAGAACAATTTCATTGTGTTTTGGGATTTTTTTTTTTTTTAAAAGCAGCTTCCAAGGTTATGTTGTTTTTTATCATTACGTATTTAGACTTTAAAGAAATCTGTGTTCACCACGATCTGAACACACTGACTTCACCAGAGGTCCCAACAGTTGTTGAGAGAATGTTCTCAATGTATAGCTGAGATATTTTGTTAAAAAAAAAATCACAGACAAAATCCATAAAATCTCATTGTAGACATTTAAAATTTATTCATAAAGAATTTATTTTGAAATTATGGTAAATATGTTTTATCTACCCCTTAAAGAGACAGTACATTAATCATCTCCACTGAGCTGTAGAGACTCCTATTTGTTCTGTTTGTAACTAAACTGTATCACCGTTTTCCTTTGTTGTCACAAATAGTTTGTGCGATTCTTTATGAATAAACAATTTAGAGACGATACTTTCTTGGAAAAAAAGAAGCACTAATGAGCACATTGTCAGCTGTGGGTAAGCAGAATGTGCAATTATTGACCTTTTTAGACCTTTCAGTCAATAACGCTGGAACTGAGACTCCTTGCTGGGGGTCTTCATTCCAAGTCCTGTTAACAGTTATCCGCTAGTGGCTCAAAGTTTAAAATTCTTTTCACATTTTGCTATCAATCACTTTTCTATTTCAAGATCAAAATTGTTGGTTTAAAACTTCTGATTTGACCGATTTCAGAGTGTCATGCTCAAAGGTGTCAAGAAAATAACCCTTTTGGTATCTGTACTTTAGTCTGTACTTGCTTATTTACTTTAACTTTTTATATTATTGACTTGGAGAATGACAATTGAAGGTGTTTGGAGGAAATTGTTCGCCCCATGCATGTCTTGTTCTCTCTGGGTATTTCGGCTTCCTCCCACAATCATGACTGGAATCTCTAAATTGTCCTTAGGTGTGAGTGTGTGTGCATGGTTGTATGTCTTAGGGCAGGCATCCCCAAACTCGGTCCTCAAGGCCCCCTGTCCTGCAGGTTTTAGAGGTTTCCTTGCTCCAGCACAGCTGATTTTAATAGAAAGCTGATTAACAGGCTTTTGGTCTACTGCAATCATTATAACCAGCTGTGNTAAAGCTTCTAGTTAGAGTGGCTCAGGTTATCCTGAGCTATCTCTATAGTTATGCTGCTATAGGCTTAGACTGCTGGAGGACATAGGGGCCTCCTTTCATCATTCTGCTTCAGTCTATCTCTATTCTCCCACTCTGCAGAAGTAGTTAGTTAAATGTCTAACATTATGCTGGCTCTGCTTTTTCTCATAGTAGCTTCATCTGTTTGGCTTTGACTCCATCCTGGAGAGAAATATCAGCTGTGCTGCTGCCATCAACACCTTTCTTTAGTGATGTTGGAGCTTAGTCTATTGTTAATTGTAGTTCTGGTTCTGACTGTGACTAACTGTATGTGCTCTCTCTGCTTCTTTCTATATGTCTGCTTCTGTCTCCTTGATTAACAGTCGGCCCCAGCAGATGCCCGCTCACACTGAGCCTGGCTCTGACTTAGACAACTTTTATTGTCATTTTTCCTGTCCTGGGCCTTGCATGAGGCCTCCTCAGAATAGGACATGCCTGGAACTGCTCCCAAGGAAGGCGACCAGGAGGCATCTGAAACAGAGGCCCTAGCCTCCTTAAATACAGCGACTTTTTTGTTAGTTTTTACTTTTTTGGGCCTGTAACGATCTTGGTTCTGTTGTTTTTCTCTAAGTTTGAGGTTTATCCAGGTTTTTCTTTGTTTTCTAGCTTTATTGGTGTGTTCTTGATTTATTTAAGTTTCTTAGGTTTTTCTTTGCTTGTCTTCTGTTGCCCCCTTGTGTTTTCTTTTCCCTTGTCTTCCTCGTCCACTCTAATCACACCTGCTCCTAATCAGCTCGTTAGTCCTGCCTTTGTTCAGTCAGCCATAAATACACTCCTTCTGCAGTCCCTCAGTCCTGGATCCTCATCTTACTTTGTCTCACCCTGGCTCCTTGTGATTGTTGATGTCTCCATGGTTCTGGTTTGTGTTTAATTTTTAAGTTGGATTTTTGGATTCCTTTTTTTGCTACCTGTTTTATCCAATTAAATCTTCAAAGGACTCCCCCCTGCTTCTCAGCCTCTGCATTGGGTCCTCACAAAAACCTCCAAACAAATCATGACAAGGTCCCCTTTTTTGCCAATTATATACACTGGTGCAATCAACAGTTTGTTGATCAGATCATTCACACCCCTACAACAAACTCATTCCACCTCTGGCACTTTCATAAACAATTCTTCTATTTAAATGTATCCTCTTATGTTGCAAAAAGTAATAAGATAAACCAGCATGAAACAGTAAATGGCCTGTATTTATATAGCACTTTTTCAAGTCAGGAGACTTTAGATTTTACACAACATTCAGTCATTCACCCATTCATGCACACACTGACAGTGTGACTACATTGTAGCCTCAGGCAGTTGTAGCTACAATCACAGAAGAAAGGCTGCCTTACTGTGGCGCCACCGTCTGACCACACTGCAAAAAATGGAAATCTGTATGAGTTATTTTTGCTTAAATTGAGTGAATTTTGTCTTTAATTGAGGAGATAAGTGAGACACCTTGCCATTGGAAAAAGGCAATTTACATTTAAAATAAGAAAAAAACAATTTCTTTGTCTTATTTCAAGTGAATATTATCTAATTGTCTTATTTTAGGAGTAGAAATACTCATTCCATTGGCAAATCATCTTATTTACCTACTAAAATTAAGGGTAAATGCACTTATTTTAAGAAATTTTGTACTTATTTCTAGATGGTTTTTGCAGTGCAGTAGGCAATGCAGGTGAAAGGTCTTGCGGGGCTTGAACTTACAACCCTATGGTTGCAGGGGAGCAAACTCCTGCTTCCACTGCCACTGTCTCCCCAGTTTTTTTTATTGTGGAAAGTAAGTACACTATAATTGATTACATGGTTTACATGTAGTGGAAAACAAATAAATAAAAATAAAAAGAAACAATAATTACAAAGAATAGGCATAATTACTGTAAATCAAACAATAACGTATCAAGCCTGCAATTAAATATTTGAAAATAAAAGGGTACCTAAAGCCAAGTTTAAAAACAAAAGAAAAAAATCTTAAAACTGCATTATCATCGAGGGTCGATGTAGTTCGCTTATACCTTTGGCCGGCCCTTTTTAGAACACAGGGAAAAAAGAAAGACTTTACAAAAAAGGAACATATAATAAAATCCTTAACATGCCTTGAAGGTTTCATTTTAATTTCAGTTTCCTCATATTTAAAAAAAGCCACAAAAGAAAAGCTGCTCTTAAAAGATGTTTACACTGTCTCCGATTTTCATCAACAGCCTCAAAAAACTTTTTCAGCCTATTTCCGTGTGTCTAATCTATATTATAGCATGAGGACATTATTTTGATGATGAATTAACAGACATTGTTGTCCTTCTACAGAGACGTTTTTGACTCGTCATTGACTGCTGCAGTTCCCTGTCAAGGGGCCCTTTGTCCATACATAAACTGCAGGTGGAAATGATGATGTTGAACACAGCTGTACGAGAATTATACCCAATAATTCTGGACGCCTGGAGGTGTCAGACATCAACAGCAACACCCCGCAAAAAAACAGCATGGTGAGAGTCGCCATGCTGTTGTTTTTAAAACAACAGCAGTGGGCGGCCTTCGTGCAGCGATCATGTTTTCTGAGAAAGTCTTTCTATCCTTCTTTCTCTTTTTGTCGGAAATTATTTTAAGTCATGTTTGTCTTTAAAAGAGGAGTTTTGACTTCTTTTCTCTTCTTTGAAGTATTCTAGGGGGGATATTGAAAGTAAAGGCAGCACTGGTGAGTGGTGGCCTGTGGTTAGAGCTTGCATTCCTGAGATTGTGAGTTCGAAACCCACTCCCACAGACTGTCACTCTGGGTCTCTGAGCAAGACCCTTAATCCCACACTGCTCCCCAAGGCGCCACACAATGGCAGCCCACTGCTCCCCAAGGGGATGGGTTATACGCAGAGGTAAATTTCTCCAAAGTTAAAGTATTCTTAATCCCGCCTTATGGTGTCGTCTCTAGAAGTCTTCCTCAGAGTTGTGAACCAAAGTAGATTTGTTTTTATTTCATTCAGCTGTTTTTGCTGAATACCTAAATGGTATAATGTCTATGTTATTGCTGTTGATGTGGCATAACTGTAATAGCTGAGCTCTACAGGTTGTTTTTTCTCCAGAAGTTTGTTGCGTCAAGGCATGAAGGTACATACTTCATAGTGCTACTACATCTTTAGTGTTCACTGGCTGCAGCCTAATAAGCAACAGTTACCGAATTATAATAATTGTCTAAATTAATGTCAATTTCCTTTATCTCAACAATTCTTTGAATTTAATTGAATTCAATATTAGGAAGCATTTGTTCATGATAAAGAGAAAAAAATATATTTTTCTAATTGTTTTAATTTAAAGACAAAAGTTCACCCAAAAGAGTGTATAGCTAATTAGCTTTTTGTGAGCAAAAATCAAGTTTGTCTTTCAGGAATAAACATTTAATTAAAGTCTAACAAAAGCATAAAAGATGCTAGTTTTCAAATTAAAAGCATTGACAATTTCTCACATAGGATAAGTAAAGATATTTATGCTGGCCAAGATACTCATAAAGGTCATAGTCATTCCAAAAAAAGAAAATTAAAAACAATCCACTGGACTTTGTTTCCAAGACTGAAGACGTTTTATAAAACCTGGAACTCAACCGTATTCCTGATATTTTTGAATTGAAAACGCTTCCTGCATGGGAAGCGAAGCATCTTCCTTCTTGGAAACAAAGTCTTTTTCAGTTAAATTGTTTTTAATTTAAAAAATATTTAAATTTTACTTAACAATTTTCATTCCCAAAGCTGGGGTCGTGCGCCTGTTAGTGGTCGCATACTAAGACATATTGGACCTTGTGAACCTCCGTAGAAATGAGACAGTTAATATGATATGCTGCTGAAGATTCTCAGTCATCCAGATCATATTAATTCCAAAAAAGTTAAAAAATAATCCACTGGACTTTGTTTCCAAGTTTGAAGTCGTTTTGCTTCCCATCCAGGAAGCTTTTTCAATTGAAAATGTCAGAAATAGCGTTGAGCTCCAAGCTTTATAGAGTAACCCAAAAAAAGCCTTGTTTTGAACAAATATGATGATGATGTAGGACATTTACGTAATTAAAAAATACAGAAGTACAATTAGAAAAATATTAATCATATTGGTTTTTAATGTGTTTCTAACAGCGTTATCGTAATAATTAATATATTGATTTCTTTCTGCTGTACAACGAAGAGTTTAAATTTTGTGGGTCAGAAACATAAATATTTGGGAATATTTAGTGTAGGAAAGGCCTTAATCTATAGTTACATACTAATCAGGACCTAAAATGGGAATCACCATACAGAAGTCAAACCATCCTGACCAGAATATTACTGATAGTTATATATAGCATGCAGAAGAGCTTCCCTGAGACAGTTTCTGGCTGTTTGTGCAGAAGTTATGTGAATCGATTGCTTCGGCAGCTGTCCGAGCAGCTGGTCTCAGACGATCTTGGAGGTGAACATGCTGGATGTAGAGGTCCTCGGCTGGTGAGGTTACACATGGTCTGCGTTTGTGAGGCTGGTTGAATGTACTGCCAAAAAAACAAATAAATATACAAATAAAGGCCACTTTGAAAGGTGCAAATAAAGCTGCTCGTTTCAGAGTGGCCTTTTATTGTGGGCAGTCTAAAGGGCTGGTTATCCTCCCGCAACAGTGTGTCGCAGTTAGCTTGATGCAGATATTTTTGATTTATGCCCAATATTGAAGCATGGAGTATGTTATTCCACACCATAACACAAGAGGGACAATACGGCCGAGGCGGTGAGGAAGTGGGGTCAAGTTTGTGCGACAACGGAGGGACATGAGGGAGAAAAAGAGCGGGGATCCAGGTGGAAAAAGGGACCCAGCGTTCTCGCGCACCTCGCTATTCTAGCTGGTCAAACTTTATGAATCTTTTCCACAATGGCGGTCATGCAGAGGCGTAGCCAGAAAATCCTAATGGGGGGCCAGTCATTAACCAATGCACATTGAAGGGTGGCCGAAAGGCACCAGAACCTCAGGGTCAATCTACATTGTTCCACCAGGAACAAGCACAACATCCATATTTCCTAAATAAAGACAAACTTTCCTGCAGCTTTTGCTAACAAATAGACACATATATTTATATATCTATAGTGTGTAAATAAAAAGGTATAGTGGACAAAATTCTTTCAGGTTTTAAGTTCTGGGGCAAACATATTTCAATTGTCATTACCTACTTTTATCAATAATCATTCTGGAAAAAAAATTATATTTAAATCTACTAATATCATTTAATTATTTTTCATGTTATTATTAAAGTAATTATTGATCTATGATTTAGATTCCTAGATGACTTGCACATAAATTTCTGTTTACCCCAAATATTTCAAAATTCACTTCTGAAGAGAGCATGAATTCTGTATCTATCATCTTTAATGTTTGTATATTGATGTGCATAATTAACCAGTGTTTCTGTTCTCAAGTAGTTGTTAATATATAAAAAAATTAAATGTTAAATAAGTTTGAGCATTCCCCTTCAGAGTATTACTGCTGCCACCGTCTGTATAAGAGGGGAAAAATGGTAAGGGGTGGCCACAAGGGTGGCCGATGATTGGCTTAGGGTGGCCATGGCCACTAGCTCCGCCCCTGCGGTAATACAAACAAAACAAGCCGTTAAGGTATCAAACAATAAATACGCATAGTGTAGAGCGGATTTAGTTTTGACCAAGCAGAGGCCTCCTATCTGTGGCACTGTCTGCGCTCACCTACAATTTTGGAGAGCAGTAGAGTGAATGCGGAGGGGGGGGCACATTTGCTTTCACTGCGACACACATGCAGACGGCCTGGTTTTTGAGTATAAATCAGCCTTAAGGCAACCTGACTCCTCCAGATGGATTTGCTCCGCATATCCATCTGGAAACCTTCCGTTGAAGTAATTTTGGTAAGGGGCGAAAATACTGGTTAGCTGATTGGCCTATGTTGGTGATAGACGGGCCAAATAAACCAATCAGATCAACGAAGCATATGACGTACTAACAGAGCGACGACGAAGAGGAGCCAATTGATAGATCAAACTCTTGCCGAAACCAGTCGGGAGAAGAGCAAAAACATCTTTTCCTCTGAGAAAAGCCTCCAGAGCAGTGTTTTGCTCTTCTTTCAGTGAAGAAATACTCTGTAATTCCGATAAAACTTGCTCGATAGCCACGCTAATGCTAGTTTCATCGGCTGAAGCCGCCATGTTCTTTAGACTGAACTGTCGCGCTTCTCGTTGCGTCACACCTCAACCCGCCTCAAAGCCAACGCTGATTGGACGTTCGTTTGGTGAACTGCTCCAAATTTTCTTTAACGGAGAGTCTCCAGACTAATTAGCGAGTGAAACCTTGAAAGCTCGCAAGATCAGGATGGTCTCACGAGGCTAACCTTAAGGCACACCTGTGCACTAATTATAGTGTTTAATCAGCATCTTGATATGGCACACCTGTGAGGAGGGATGGATTATCTCAGCAAAGGAGAAATACTCACTATCACAGATTTAGACTGGTTTATGAACAATATTTGAGGAAAATGGTGATATTGCATATGTGGAAAAAGTTTTAGATCTTTGAGGTTATCTAATCAAAAAAATGGGATCAAAACCAAGAGTTTATATTTTTGTTGAGTGTAAATAGCAAATTAGATTAAAAAAAACGTATTTACCAGATAATGGTTTCACGTGAGTTCTTTTAAGACAAAGATTATTATTCACCACATTTTGTTTTAGATTTTAATCGTTACCAAAATATATGTAGAAAATGGATTCATTAGTTTGTTTGCAGAAGGAGAAGATAAGGGAAGCTGTTGTTTTTTCATGAACGGAGTCCAGTTAGATGTCTGACAGCATCGGTTGTAAGATATCTGACAGAATTTGAACAATTTTTCTCTTTTGTAACAAAACCACCCTGGATGTTTTTTTTTCCTGAAAGGTTTCCCCTCTCATCCTATTCTCTTTTACTCACTGGTGTCACCTTACTAGTACACACACCTCGGACAAAACATTCTACATTTTGGGTGCTTGTGTGGTTTTGCATGATAACTTGTTTTGTTCTTTGCTCTCTTGCAAAAAAAAGAGGAGTTTCACAGCTGTTGTAAAGAACTACAATAGATAACACTTTAGCCTGAAAGGCAAACTAATTATCGGCTATCTTGTTTTTTTTTATGTTTTTTAGTCTTTCTGATTATCGCAAAAAAAAAGTCAATGGCTGCAAACTCATGGAACTGATAAGTTTTCCTGTAAGCTAAGCGATTTTAGGTTGTTTATGACTTTGCTTGCCTACATGTAATTGCTATCTGGACTCTTTGCTCCTCACTGCATGTTCTCCCCCCACCACCCCTGCGTAAAAGCCCCTCTGCCATTTACAATGGCCCGTTTGAAGACCCTCAGGAACTATAGGGTCAACACCATCCCCCACTTCAGTGCTAAAGAAAGTGGAAAATTACAAAGGTCAAATAAGGATTGAAGGGTCTACAGAAGTGACTGACTGGATCTCCTGTTAACCAGAGAGACACACATTACAGCATCTGGCAAATCTTAAAATCCGTAGACTGGTTGGATGTTTTTGAGACGGTAAAAAACCGTGTGATCATCCCATCTGACTTCAATCCTTCACCTATTTTCTATTTGCAGAATCTCTTCATGTCATGCAAAGTATGTTAAATGATTAAATGTGCATCATGAGGTAGATCCACAGTAAAGCTACATTCCGACAGCAGCAGATGATTCCTATGTGTCTTCTTTACACTGGGTGGGAATCCCTGAACTGGTAATGATGAAAGCCTCTGCTTCAGTGAAAAGATCAAAGATCCAATAGTCTCTTAGTCTTAAAGCTTTTCAATAAGATACAGCACCTCTTATGCTAACAAAAAACTTGAAATATTTTCTATCTTATAGTTTTGACTCAGGAAACAGCAAAAATCTTTATTCAAACTAATTATTAATCACCAGAGATATTATTATTATTTCACATAAGATTAGTTTACATAACGTTTCAAGACACCAGGGGCGGATTTAGGAAATTTGGGGCCCTAGGCAAAGACAGGCATGGGGCCCTTTGAAAGGGGAAGGCAACACATAAAACAGACCCATTATACAGATACAGAAATTTTGATAGAATAGACGTATATTATTTGTTCTACTTCTTATCCCTTTTCTTGCTGTTTTCCTTTCTGATTTTTTTTGTCCCTTTTTTATTTCATATTGGCAATGGGTTCAGCTGACTTTTCATACTGCCTCACAAGGAATGAAAGATTTTTTCCTCTGTTTCCAAAAAGGCGACGGCAAAAGTAAATAACCCAG
>NW_015150795.1:360486-365623 GCF_000732505.1 Cyprinodon variegatus
TCCATTTTTCATTTGGATGAAATAATAGCTGCATGAATCATGACAGCAGACAAGATAGAGGAGAGCAGGAGGCGGGGTTACCAATCTACTTGCTCTGGAGAGCAGAGTTCGCTGCTTTTATATGTTGTTGCCAAAGTCTCCAGTAGCAGAAAAAAGTCTCTAGATTTGGCTTTAGAAGCTTTTTTTTGTAACAAAGCACTAGAGGGGTCTAAAAAGTCGCTAAATATATCGACAAAAGCACTAAGTTGGCAACACTGCTCTTCCCGCCGTTTGTTTTCAACTGTTTTGCTGCTGTCTGTTCGGACCTTTCTGCACATCCGCAGCAAATGGACTGATCCAATATGGTGGACACTGAGACACACTTAATATTATAAGCATTCTGATGGTATTTTAATGAAATGGGTTTTTCTTTTTATCAAAAACATGATTAATGTGCACAAATAAGTAATAGCTGTATCAACCATACTTGTAAATGGAGTTTTATGAGGCCCCCAGGAACTTGGGGCCCTAGGCAACTGCCTAGTTTTATCGTTTTATCCAATGGTAAATCAGCCCCTACAAGACACCATCAGGTATTGGTTTCTGGCACGTTACAAAAATGATCCATCCCAACAAAAAAGTGTTCAGTTTATTGTATTCTATCATATAACAAGGATCAAACTCAAATATGTTTTTTTCCACTGTGATATTTAGTGATGAAATGCAGTCAAGTTCATTTGATTTTGGCTTTTGGTAAAAATGGAAATCCAGTCAGCAATCAGTGCTGTGTATAAAGTTATACTGGAAGTGTGAGATTTAAGTTTTCGAAGCAGACAAACAAATATTTTATTTTCTTAATAAAAGTTTCTCAAAAACTTTTATTAAGGAAATGGATCTGCAGTGAACAGCGAGGGTGTCTGAGGCTGGAACTTCTGGTCTTAGATTTCAGTCTATTCCTAGAGGAAGAGGTTGGTTCCAGCGGGTCGGCTACAGACCGGATGAGGTGAACGCAGAGAGTCCCAGACACTGAAGTCCCTGAAGTCGGAGAACAGGCAGGAGATCAGAACCGAGCTGATAAAGGAAGGCAGGATAATCCAGAGGGCGGAGACAAAGCCAGTGTCGAGAACGTGCTCAGGAGTCAGGACCAGAACATCCGAGATCCGAAGAGGTACTGAACAGATATCCAGGACGGTTTCAGGAATCCTCTCCAGGTTCTGTACACAGGCTGAAGTCCAACAGGAGTCAGAGGACAGGTTAGGCAAACAGATCAGAACATGAACAGGCTGGCTGAGAGGTCCAAAGGCAGAACAGGTCCGGATCAGGCCATCAGAAAACACAGGTACCCAAGAGAACACTGAAAAAAACGATCTAGAAATAAGTGAAAATTTCTCAAACTGAGTGAATTTACCATTAATTTGAGTAGGTAAATTACATGATTTGCCAATTGAATGAGTATTATTACTCTTAAAATAAGATATTTAGATAAAATCCACTTGAAATAAGACAATGTAATTGTGTTTTCTTATTTTAAATGTAAATGGTCTTGTTTCATTGGCAAAATATGTCTTTTACCTTCTAAATTCAAGAACAAATGCACTTATTTTACGAAATAATGACTTATCTAGATTTAGATTTTTTCCAGTGAACAATAGAGGCCGAAGCAGGTGGATCAGATGAAAGGTAATGAGAACTAGGCGAAGCAAGGCAGGTGAATGGAATGTGTAATCAGACCAGTCATCAGCGTCAAGATCATGACATTGGTGGTATATAAATGAACTGATGGAATTGAAATAAGTCAGATTGGTTTTGTTTTCTATCAAAGGAAACCCAGACGATTGCATCCAGTCATTGACTCTGCAGGATTTTCTCCTCATGGGTCAGCGAATGGTGACAGCAGAAATTTGCTTGCATTGCTCGGAGCAATCCCTCAAAATTTATTAAAGCAAAAAAAATAACAGGACAAAAGAAACGAGGTTTTGAGGAGCTTTAAAAAAAATACAACATTCTTCCAAAGTTTGGGTTATTTTCCAATCATCTTCTTAAAATGATTCTTCTTACATATCAGATACTTGTTGAGAGTAAAAATGTGTTTGGATTTTACGAAATTAAATAAGACTAAATAGAAAAGTAAATATGAGATACTTGGTTAACTCATTTTATTGTCAGCAAAGAAGTTTTCCATGCAAATATATCGGTTGATATTTGTGACTTTTACCTTTTATTGCATAAATATTTTCACCTGAATAGCTATTAATTAGTTTATTATTAAGAGAAGTTATTATCTGTCAATAAATGTTTAAATACCTGTAAGGTGCGGCATTAAAGAACAATAACAGAAAAGAGGGAATTTACACTCTGGTGTTGTCAAACGGCAAACACTACACACACGTTTACAGAACAAACACAACTTCTCTCCAGAATTTATCAACAAAACACTTAGCCTCCAGTTAAAATACTTCAGCAGAAAAATCTATGAATAAACAAAAAGAATAAGAAACTTACAAAAATAAAGTCCTTCAGTAACAAGAAGGACAAAGAAAAATTGAAACACTAACAAACTTAAAAAGTAGTAGATTGAATGATGATTTATATTACAGTCCTCAGTGTAAAGAATAAAAGAAAAACACTTATGCACAAGTTAGTCTTAATAACAAGGAGCTAATAATTGCTAGCATGTTAGCACTACCAGAGCTAGGTTTTACATAAATAGGAGCATAAAGGTGAATCCAGCAAAACTGGAGCTAATGCTTAACTGGATAGCAGAGGAGGAAAAGTCGTCTCAACCTTCAGCTGCATTAATACAGAAATGGCAAAGCATCACCTCACTTATTCAAACTATATGACTTAAATAAAAAAAAGGTTGTAAGCCTCGTCATAAATGTGGATATTACGGAGCCNAAAAAAATACAACATTCTTCCAAAGTTTGGGTTATTTTCCAATCATCTACTTAAAATGATTCTTCTTACATATCAGATACTTGTTGAGAGTAAAAATGTGTTTGGATTTTACGAAATTAAATAAGACTAAATAGAAAAGTAAATATGAGATACTTGGTTAACTCATTTTATTGTCAGCAAAGAAGTTTTCCATGCAAATATATCGGTTGATATTTGTGACTTTTACCTTTTATTGCATAAATATTTTCACCTGAATAGCTATTAATTAGTTTATTATTAAGAGAAGTTATTATCTGTCAATAAATGTTTAAATACCTGTAAGGTGCGGCATTAAAGAACAATAACAGAAAAGAGGGAATTTACACTCTGGTGTTGTCAAACGGCAAACACTACACACACGTTTACAGAACAAACACAACTTCTCTCCAGAATTTATCAACAAAACACTTAGCCTCCAGTTAAAATACTTCAGCAGAAAAATCTATGAATAAACAAAAAGAATAAGAAACTTACAAAAATAAAGTCCTTCAGTAACAAGAAGGACAAAGAAAAATTGAAACACTAACAAACTTAAAAAGTAGTAGATTGAATGATGATTTATATTACAGTCCTCAGTGTAAAGAATAAAAGAAAAACACTTATGCACAAGTTAGTCTTAATAACAAGGAGCTAATAATTGCTAGCATGTTAGCACTACCAGAGCTAGGTTTTACATAAATAGGAGCATAAAGGTGAATCCAGCAAAACTGGAGCTAATGCTTAACTGGATAGCAGAGGAGGAAAAGTCGTCTCAACCTTCAGCTGCATTAATACAGAAATGGCAAAGCATCACCTCACTTATTCAAACTATATGACTTAAATAAAAAAAGGTTGTAAGCCTCGTCATAAATGTGGATATTACGGAGCCCCTACAGGGACATGGAGGGGAAAAAAATAACTTTTGCGAGATCCTGCAATACTTTTGCGAGATCCCGCAATACTTTTGCGAGATCCCGCGATAGTTTTGTGAGATCTCGCAAAAGTATTGCGAGATCCCCCAATACTTTTGCAAGATCCTGCAATAATTTTGCGAGATCTCCCAATACTTTTGCGAGATCCCGCAATGCTTTTGCGAGATCCCGCGATAGTTTTGTGAGATCTCGCAAAAGTATTGCGGGATCTCGAAAAAGTTTATTTTTTGCGAGATCTCGCAAAAGTTTTGTGGGATCTCACAAAAGTAAATTTTTTCCCTCCATGTCCCTTTCGGGGCTCCGTAGGATATTCAACTTTTTACGTTTTTTATTTTCCTGAAAGGCTGGAATGAATCTAGAAAGTAAAGAAAGCATCTCAATTGTTACCTTCTGCATTTTTTCTGTTTTATAGGATTGAAAAAAGCTGTGGGTTTAGGAGAGGTAATCTAGTGTTAGATTATGGTTTTAATAATTTAGAAGAGGGGCTACATATCACTAAAAAGATAAATCCATTGATAAACACCATTACTGTTGTTCTTAAGCATCAAGTATTTGCCTTACTGGGTTTTTGACCAAATAGAAAAAAACTCTAATGCATATTTCTATGAATGACGATGTGTGTAGTCACTTTTAAATGTATTTTATTTTTCAACATAAACATATTTCGTTGCTAAATAGCCTTTTAAAGTGATGTGGACTCATTAGTTAAACAACCAGTGATGTTAAGGGTTGTGGGAAGGTGAGGTAGTATGATAAAAGAGTTTCACTTTTTCACACAGCTTTTAAGACATAAGCCCCAAATTATACATATAATCATGTTTAATGTTAGTTTGTGTTAAAGTGCAGCAATGATCGAATGTAAACATTGGGAGAAAAAACATGGTGTAAAAAATCGCATTGATATGGAACTTCAGAGCATTAAATATATATGGAAATTAGAGAGATAGTTGAAGTTGTGTTATTTTTAAACTCTTTGGCCAATTTAAAGTTTGCAGCTTTATATTGGACACATTGTGGTAAAACTAATGATTATAAACATATATTTTGGAAATGTAAGGCTATTTGAAAATATTGAGTATTGAAAAGAACATTAAAGAAAACATTTAAAATATTATTAAAGGAGCTTGGAATTACAGTATATTTATATCAATTGATGTTTTCAATATTGAACAAAGATATATTTTGCTTACTTATGGTAGCCAAGAAAATGATTACCGTCAGAGATGGCAAAAGTACTCACTTTCCATACTTGAGTAAAAGTACAGATACTTGTGTTAAAAAATACTCTGGTAAAAGTGGAAGTACTGATT
>NW_015150795.1:366128-368547 GCF_000732505.1 Cyprinodon variegatus
AAGTAGTAAAGTAAAGTAAAAATATCAGAAAAATCTACTTGAGTACAGTAACGAAGTATTTGTACTTCGTTACTTCCCATCTCTGATTACCGTCAATCAGAAGAAGGTGAGGTCATCACCCATAGCTAAGAGGAAACTACGGGGGTGAAAAAAATCTAATTTGCATTGATTCAAAATAACGATGTTGTGATATTTAATTAGAAAATGTTGGTACTGATTGAAAATATGGTCCAATGGTCCCGCTTTTTTTATAAGCCTCCAGCCACTAGGTGGCAGCACCAAGAGTCCATTATTAAGCTGACCTGCACCAGCTGAAGCAGAGCAACACAATCTCTATAGGCGTTTTTAATATATGGGAACATATTGGGATAAATCATATTATGACAAATGTAACGTAATAACTGTATCCTATTTTTCACACACTTAGTGGAAACAGATAAAAAGAGTACATAGTGGTGTATGTCATGAGAAATTATTTATTTTGTTTTATTTTATTTTATCATACTTTTACTACTACTTAGTGGTTCATTTTAAAATTCTTGTATTCAAGTATTGTTTATAATTTATTCAGATATAACTTGAAGAATTCTTGTTTGGAAAAATGAAAAAATAAACATTTAAATAAAAAAATAAAAAACAAAGCCTAAATTTAATAAAATAAATAAAATTCTATGATTTAGGTTGTGACCTTAATCTTACTTGCAAAGAAGTTTGCTCCTTTTTTTTTTTGGTTTTAAAAAAGAAAATTAAAGAAAATATGATAGCGTTGCTCCCAGTATGAAGGACTTTTAGTGACAGAAAAAAGAGATGGAAACACTGGGAGATGACTTTTTTTATTGCCTGAGGTCAACTGGAAGCTGTCACAACAAAGCTGGATGTTACATAAGAGCCTCAGAGTGACGTTAAATGTTGAACCTAGGTGCTGAAGCTGCGACAACACAGGCTTTAAGAGGAGCATCACCCAGGAAGTCTCTGTTTTTCTCCCAGACCATCAGCCAGAGCAGAAAATAGACACAAGAGTTGAAAACCTAAATGTTCATTTCTATTCAGCCGCATGATGTGAGTAAATCCAGTCAACATGGAACTGCTGTAAAGTTGGATGTGGATGAATATTTCTTCTATTCACCAGTAACTCCCTCAAACAGAGAAAGCGCTGAGTCATTCCTTGGTTTCTTCGATTTCACGGAGGAGTAGACAGCTTTAATTGAGAACATACCAGATCTGGGAATTTTCCACGGGCCTCCGCTCCCTCTTCCTCATAAGTCCTTGGATTTGCTTGGCTTTCATCCTCTTGCTTAACTTATAGCCTTCAGGGCGTCCACCCATATTTTATAGATTGTGACAGATGGAAAAAACTTCCAACATGACTTTTTGTTTTCTTCCACAGCCTTTTTTTGTCTCAAAACTCTAAATAGTAGCAGATTTTATTCTCTTCTATTAAAGCTGCCATGTTGACCAGATTATTGTGGAAGGCTTTCCTCAGAAATACAGTAAAAGTGCACAGATTACATTGCTTAAATGAATTTCCAAGTTGGAAGCGAATACCTGAAATGCTGACTGATTGCAGTCTAAGCATTTAGCTGCATTCAGTCATAAATATCCTCATAAACTTTTTCTTTTTTCTAGGTAAAGTTAACCCTACCGTAGTTTTTCCTTCCATTGCTTAAAAAAAAAAAAAACATTGTATGTGGTTTTTGTAAAAGGTGAGAGTCTGAGTCATCAAATGACCCCTCAATCTGTATGCAAAACCCATTTTAAAGTATGCTGAACTTCAAAAACCTCGTCATTATAAAATAAACCTGTTGGATCAGAGACGTTTTCCCTTTTAGCTCTTTGTCCTTCAAAAACAGCCTGTTGTGTTTGTTCTCAGAACTGGTACTTCACACCTCAAGTGTCTCGTTTTTGCACGACATTCTGCACGACAGCAGCAACCTTCACCTGATGACTGACGCGAAGCAAGACTGAACCTGACTAGCCTTAATCACATTTATTTCATTTCCTTGTGCCACTGGCATTAATTATTTCAAAACTACTTAAAGGTGACCTAATTTCAGGTAGGAGGCATTCAAATTTTTTATAAGGCTTAAGAACAGCTCAGGGATTGCTTTGTTTATTTTAATTACCCGTCTATAAAGTTCACCAGAGTTCATCAAAGCTTTCCAGGCCTCTGTCGCCTTAGATTGGGTACGTCTGAAAGGCAAGTTTCAAAACAGGATCCTGTTTTTTTCCAAAAGTGTGTCAACAGTGTTTATTGTCATGTTACAGTTACAACCGTCAATGCTTCTAATAGGGATTTTCCATTGCATTAGGGCCCCGTCCACACGAAGTCAAACCCTGGCCTAAACGCACAAATTTTTCACCAAACCAGCCTCTCATCCAAACGAAGCCGGCGTTTCGGGGGATGAGAGGCTGGTTTGGT
>NW_015150795.1:370520-372895 GCF_000732505.1 Cyprinodon variegatus
ACCTCTGCATAATGGCCACGGAATTCCTTATTAGATCATCTTTGCAAAACAGCTCATAATTTTAAGTCAGACTCTCCTGATCCTACTGAAAATATAAAAAAAAAATCCTACATCCCATCAGAGTTACAGTTTTCTTGACCTGTTCCCTGCATTCATAATAAAGCTATTTGTTTATTGACCTCTGAGGCCTTCAGAGAACAGCTGGGTTCATACAGAGAATGAACTAAAGTGAAGGATTATGTCCACAAATTAGATGCCTTCTTAATGCAGGTTATTGCAGTGGACTCAAAATTCTATGAGATTCGGCGTATTAATAAATGCACAGCTGAGCATTATTGCAAAAGCAGCCTGTGGTTGAGCAAGCACCAAGGACAATGTGATGCTATTGATCAGGAGTTTTGCACAAAGCTCTTTTTTTCAGAGAAAAGAAAATCTTTTTATTAAGAAAAACACTTATTTCCTAGATTAATATGAATAGCTTTATTTCTGGAAAAACAAGTTTAAGAAATGGAAATGTCATGAAATTTCATTTTGTGTGCACACTGTGTACAAAATCACAATAAAATTGTCGAAGTCTATTTTCTTAATAATAATTTCCTTATGACTGATTTTAGCCCACAGTTCATGTTCTATAATTAAATTAAAAACTATTTCCGATTTTTCAGAAAGATTCAGGTTTGAACCCAAATCATGGGAATATACGGTATCCCAGAGACTCGGCTATGCTTGTTTAAATACAGGCTCTTCTGTTATTCTAGAAGGTTTTCTGAAACCTTCTGATCGCAGCTGCCAAGCAACAGAGGAGCCATTGTTTACTATTTATAGCAGCTGACATGAGGAAGTTTATTAGTATAGTTAAAACTTGATTGTTAGCATCAACTGTATAATATGCACAGACCCTTTTTCCATCACTGTTTGCGGCCAAATTAGAATTTAAAGTTTTCTCATGTTACTTTTTATAGGGTTACCAAAATAATTTCTATTTGCAAAACGCCAGAACCCCTAAAGAATTAATATAGAGAATTTTAAAATATACCTTTTGATTCAGAAGCGGAGATTTCTTTTGAGTCAGAGTTACTGTTTAAACTGAGAAAGTTTAGTTAGCCATCCAGGTTTCTGGAATTTTGAACAATTTGTCCCAAAATTGCTGCAACAAACATCACCCAACAATGATGCTCCCACCTCCGTGCTTCATGAGGCAACATCCACTTGAGCAGTGAGCTGGAATTGCTCTGGATATTTATGCTCTGGTCCCACCCTGCCCCCTCTGCAGGGTCCGAAATAACCTTTTCACTTAGCAGCCAAGTGGACCAAAAGATAAAACTATGATCGATGATGTAACTGGCAGTGAGACCATTATGGTCGCTGATGCTAAGCTCTTTAGCCACTCAAAGCAGTGGCGGTTCTAGACCAAATATACCAGGGGGGCCAGGAGGGGGCCAGGGTGTTTTCATGGGGGCAGAGAAAAGCCTAAAAATTAAAAAACAGGGATTCAAATATCAAAGCATAGAGCTTTGAATTCTGAGATTGGAGGTTCGATCCCCCACTCCCACAGACTGCCACTCTGGCTCCCTGAGCAAGACCCTTAACCCCACACTGCTCCCAGGGCGCCTCACGATGGCAGCCCACTGCTCCCCAAGGGGATGGGTTAAATGCAGAGAAGTAATTTCCCTCTGGGATTATTAGAGTATATAAAATAAAAAAAATACACAAAATAAAAATGATTTCAATATACATTCAGAATTTAGGAATTTAACATTTTTTAACTTAATTTAAGTTGAAATAACAGTTTTCTATAAAATCTGAATTAGAATTTAATTAGAGTTTATGTTGAGTATTTGTTTTACGTTTGTTTTGTTTTTTTAAAAATTAGCAGATGAAAACTGGGATCCTATCTTAATACCACTGGATCTATTTCATTTTTTTCTTTACAAATTCTGTTTTATTAACTGTTTAAAACATAGCATCAAAGGTTCTATCGGTAACCATTTCTGTTCCAGCGCATATCATCATTTCTTTGAGTACTATGTCTTCTGTACAGGGGCCATAACAGGGGCCAGGACTTGATCTACAGGGGCCCTGGCCCCCATTGGCCCCTGTCTAGAACCGCCCACGACTCAAAGTTGTGCCAGGACGCTCCACTCAAAATCTGCTCCACGCTCAGCTTAATTTTCCCGCCGCTCCAGCGAAATCGCTCCGCGCTTGCTCAAATTTTTTAGGAAAAGGCTTTTTCTGACATTTTTCCATCATGTAATGATGCCAGGGCCCTCAGACACACGGCTTTTGATTTAATGATGCTACCGATATATGCGTATTGTCTTATTTAACTGGCTGTTAAATGATCACACTGTTTCCCACTTGTGAACGTAACACCT
>NW_015150795.1:374202-376747 GCF_000732505.1 Cyprinodon variegatus
CTCTCCACTGTCGCTACAAGCATGCTTAGTGTGAGGGATTGTATTTGAGTCAATGCAATCAACTGGTTTTCCTTAGATAGAAAACTTTGCATCAATTTGACTGTATGATCTGGTTTAACTGTAAAGTGCCTTGAGATGACTTGTGTTGTGAATTTGGCGCTATAGAAATAAACTGAATTGAATTGATTTGAATTAATGTAGAATAGGTTGAACCAGAACTTCAACAATCCTATCAAGCTAATCTGATACAATACAATCCTCCTCATCTATTGACAGATTTTTTTGGACCTTCTACAATCTAGTTGGTCTCACAATAACTCGACATGATGACTTAACCCAGCCTTCTTTAACTTTTAGATTTTTATCAATATATTTTATCAATTAATTACTATATTAACAGGACTTTGCAGGACTAGATTGCAAACTAAGGAGACGTATGGAAGCAGAGACACGTCTAAAAGGTGCAGAACTCTAAACCTCAAGCACCAGAATTGAAAAACCCATTAAGAGCTCACTAAGCCATCCAATCATCATCTGAGTCTCCTAAATGTGTTTCAAAGCAGAGTGATCTTAACTCGTAAATCAATTTAGAGCTAAAAGAAACAATTATGCTGATCTTAGTTTATATAAAACAGAGAAAGTTTAGTGATTTGATGTCAGACTGATAGAGACGTTTATGGCTTTTCCTGCAGCACATGTTAATATCCGGTTTCAGCTGTAGATAGGTGATGTTAATGTGTGAAAAACTGCAGATTGATATTCGGAAAAGATGAGAATTTGACACGGAGCGTTGAACAATGCACAGGTGAGAATCAGACAGTCTTAAGGGGATTTATTAAGGCTCTGGTTTCAGTTTGCTTTTCTGGGAAAAGCTTATCTGGAGCAGATCCAAGAAGGCGGGGACCGTCCTGGACAACTTAATTGCAGATAATTCTGGAGTTTTAACAGGTCTTCTAAAGGTGATGCTCTTTGTTCAGTGTGGGATTATCAACGTATTGAATGTGAGGTATAGAACTTGTGATATACCTGCTATATACCTATATTATATGTCCCTGAATGAACTTCAGGTATGCTAACATAATCAAGTGGGATTCAATATGTCATGTGCTGATCATCAACAGCCATTTCTTTCATGTTAGAGCTGGATATAGCTCTCCCCCTTATGAGCCTGGGAAGGCTGCAGGTTTAGAAAAAAAAATGATACATGAAGTTGGACATCCAAATATTTCATTTAAAAGGAAATAGAACATTGTGTTCTTAAGCAAAACATATGTCAACAATCAGATGAATTTGAGGACAGGAATAATAACATTTCCCACTTGTTTTTTCCTGTAGAACCAGTGATTTTCCACTGGTGGTTTTGTGATGGACTTGGAAAAGGAACATGAAGTTAGTGACATCTAGTGGTCATTCTCTGAAAATACAATTCGTCTCCCAAAAATACTTATGATACTGAAAATTCTGCTGTGAAGCAATGAGAAATGTTATGCTGCATGTAAAAAAAAACAAAAAAAACCATCTTGTTGCTTTCACAAAAATGTGAAAGTATTTAGAATAAAAGTAATATAGTATGAATTGTAAAATAATTGTAGCTTTTATCAACAATAACCACCTTTTTATTCATACCAGCAAAAAACAAAAATAAGAAAATAGGGGCACAAACAAATCTGGACTAAACTGTTGTCTAAACTATGAAAAACATAAATAAATAGCATAGCTGCCATTATGGATCCAGTAGCTCTACTTCTGTGTACATAAGAGCTGCGATGATCTTATGGGAACCAAACATGTCCGAATGAATGAAGACCCACATTCAGTAAGTGTAAAGAAAATCTGAATTTAACATTTACAGGACGTAAGTTCAGCCACATAACAAAGAATTAAAAATGGACAATGACCATAGGAAAAAATGCTTAAATCTCAGGCATTGTTTAGCTTTAACAAATATAATGTTCAAATGATTTAGGTTTTTCATCATTTCTTTTTCAAAAATAAAAGTAATATTTTTCTCTTAAGCCATTAACCCTAATTACATATATATAAAGCATAAAGGCCCATGATAAAACACTGAGTGACTGTCTGCTGGTAAATATACGGAAGAGGATTAGGTCCACTGAAAAAAAAAAAAAGTTAGCTGATTTTTTTAATTTTATCTCAGTTTAATATGTGGAAGAATACTTTTTTTCTCAGAATTCTGACTTTTTTCTCAGAGTTCTAACTTTAATCTCAGAATTCTGACTTAAATCTCAGAATTCTGACTTTTTTCTCAGAATTCTGACAGCTAACAAACATGTTAGCATCAAGCCATAGCCATGTCTGTTTTAGAGACTAGCTCAGACATGGGCAAACTACGGCCCCCGGGTTAGGCTTTTTAATCCGGCCCGCCAAACTTGTCCAAATTACCGTATTTTCATGACTATAAGGCGCACATAAACGTCTTTTTTTCCCCTCAAAATGTGCGGTGCGCCCTTTGGTGCGGTGCGCCCTATGTGTGTTGTAACTGCGACTTTTGAGACCATCATTTGCACCTTCAATTGTCTGGTTT
>NW_015150795.1:377062-384969 GCF_000732505.1 Cyprinodon variegatus
CACCTCAAACAACTCACATCTTTGTCAGTGAAGCTGAGTGCTCCACATCTCTGCCTTCATGATGCCCATCTACATTAAGCTCCAAAATTCAGAGATTAAAGTCAGAATTCTGGAGAAAAAAAAGTCAGAATTGAGAAAAAAGTCAGAATTCTGAGAAAAAAAGTCAGAATTCTGAGATTAAAGTCAGAATTCTGACTTTTTTCCCATACTAACTGAAATAAAATTTAAAAATCAGTTAACTTTTGTTTTTTTTTCCCTAATCCTCTTCTGTATTAATATGAGCTATTATTGTGATGTACATCATTTCCTGAAGGTAGACTGAGCATCTAGTTTGACAGAGCGACTCAACAGCGCCCCCTAGAGCTTCCCTTAACCTGGAAAAAAAAAATCTGTAGGTATAAATGGTTTTTCAGTTGGGACAAAGAGTTCTGCCATAAACTTACCAGAACCATTATATCTGTTTGCCTCAAAACCAGCATCTTCAAGGCTTTTTTTTTTTTATTCACACAAACATTTGATATTTTTGTCTCTGTGCACTCCTGAGGCAATGAAGATTTATAGTTGACACTTGACCTATTGTCCAGGGGTTTCATGTTTCCAGATCTGAAAGTTTGACTATGAAAGACACAAATGTTACAATCCGCTGACTGAAAGTTAGACAACTTTCACAAGGTTACCTCAGAACTGGTCCCTAAAAGCTTAAAATGTTCCAATTCTCCAATTCTTAAGTTATTATTTTATACTGTTTACTTTTCCATGACATTTTCTTCTAATATTAAATACAGATTTAATGTAGTTCTGAAGTGGATTCAGTGTAGTCTTTGGAAAAATCTAACCAGCTAACTAAACTAATTAAAGTTCAATTAGCTTTAGTATTTAATAATTAATTAAATTAAATATTAAATACTGGCCTGAGTGGCTGACAGTAAAATGTGCAGCCAGAAAAAAAGCTATTCATATTTCTAATTTACACTTTGGGCAAGTTTTAAAATAGCAGTGAATAATCCAAAAGTCACAAGTTCAAACACTTTCAACCATAAACTCAAGAAAGCCTCTCTGTACGTTCAATTTCGCTCAGTTTGACTGTGTGTGTAACTTAGTTTACAACCTTTGCAAACAGCTGGTTAACCAGGTCAGTGGGAGGTAAGGGGGGCCTGGCTGTGAAGATATCCCCGTTGCTGCTGACTTGCAGGATAGATGCTGACCCAGAGACGACTGCTGCCAAACTCCGCCCGTAAGGACATCTTTCCCAGAGTTATTCAAGACCCTGAGCTAGAGTGTCTGTGGCATCTCTGGGACCTGGCCTGCTTGGAGTGAGAACGCACTGTAAGACATGTTCAGCCTTTAAAAATGATGTAAACATATATCCATTTTGATTACAATGAATCGTACATTTATATTAAGCTTTTGATATTAGATGTCATTCTGTTAAAGGGTGTTTTTTCCTGATCCTACAGATGTCTAAAGGGACAGTTGCTGGGAAAAGAAGTAAAAAGAAACCTCAAGTAAGAATCTGTGTCACTCATTCTCTATCTGATGGACATAATGTGAGTAACTCTGACAATCTGAAGAGCCAAACTTCATTCGGGACTGCATGTACTGATGAAGACTTGCTTGCTGAGAGCTTTGAAAATGGAGTTCTTTATCTCAATCCTCAAACACCAGACTGGTCTCTTGTGGAGAGGTTTGCTGAGCTTTCATCAGAGGAAGAGGTAGAAGTCCCCATGAAGCAAGTCCACAGTGGATCCATGTCACCATGTTCAATACATACTGTGACCAAAGGAGGACTCAGAAAAAGCCCCTCAGCAAATAATTCACCTAAAAAACGTAAAGATGAAAAAGTCCCACGACTTTTGGCTGCCATGAAAAGACGGAGTCCATTGAACATTGAGGAGCGTCCCTTCAAATGCACTCGCTGCCACTGGGCTTTCAAAAAGTTCTGCAACCTCCAGAGCCACTTACAAACTCACTCTGGCCTTAAGCCACATGTGTGTGACATATGTGGAAAGGCTTACTCACATCAGGGTACGCTGCAGCAGCACAAGCGTTTGCACACTGGGGAAAGACCATACGGCTGTCCCTTCTGTGACAAAACGTACATCTGGTCCTCGGATTACCGCAAGCACATCCGCACACACACGGGCGAGAAACCGTACATCTGTGAAACCTGCGGAAAGGATTTTATCCGCTCCTCTGATCTGCGAAAGCATGAGCGGAACATGCACACCAACAACAAGCCTTTCCCATGCACACACTGTGGCAAGACCTTCAACAAACCTCTCTCCCTGAAACGCCACGAGAGGAAGCATCTCGGGGAAAGACCCTTCTCCTGTCCCGACTGTGGGAAAACCTTCGCTCTGGCCAGCCGCATGGTGGAGCACCAGAAAATCCACATGGGAGTACGTCCGTTTGTTTGCTCCGTGTGCTCCAAGTGTTTCACGAAATCCTCCAACCTGACAGAGCACAAAGCCATCCACAGCGGAGTCCGGCCTCACAAGTGTGGGGAGTGCGGTGTGGCATTTGCCATGGCTTCCCGCCTGGTACGCCACCAATTCATTCACAACAACCAGAAGCCACACAGCTGCACCGGCTGCAGCAAGAACTTCAGCCAGGTCACACAGCTGAAGCTCCACCAAGAGCAAGCGTGCGCTGGGAGGATCTTTGTCTGCGTAGAGTGCGACAAATCTTTCCAGTGTGCCGCAAAACTTGAACAGCATGTGATGGAACACAAAGAGGAAAAACTGTGACCCCGATTGACAGACGCTGTTATTTGTGTTGACCCCTGGGTCAGAATCGTTGCTGGATGTTGGCTGACCTCAGATTGGCATTGTAAGATTGAATTGTTTTTAAAGGTTCCAGTGGATGGAACACAGCTTCTTTTCGTTTTGCCTTCTTCCTTTAAATTAAAGATAACTCTAGTCACTATAACAAGACATTTTTGAAATGATAGCTGAATTTATAATTTAGAATAAACTGTTAATATTACATTTATTATGCAGAAATGAAACCAATCTGGGAGCAAAAGCCACTACTGGACCATCAATTAGTCTTTTTTTTATTGCTGTGGAGGAATTCAAGGCCTTTTTTTGTTTTTTCTTCACATAGTTTTGTGTGTCTGCCAATAATGTCTCACAGCATAATTCCTGTTTTTATGGAGTATTTTCACTGCCATCAAGGGACTGGTGAAGAGTTCAGCATCTGAAGCTGGTTAGAAACTAGACTTTGACAGGATCCTTCCTTTTTGTTGATATTTTACTGATTAATTTATAGAGTGTTTGCAAGTGGCCTTTGGTAATATTGAATGGTTTTTATAACCAAAGTGTGATTGTAACTCAAGGTCATTATCTGACGGCCAAATGTATTCTTCAGTAAAAAGAGGAATAAAATAGAATAGAAATTTATTTCAGACAATTTTCAATTTCAGACAGACAAGGGCGTAGGTTTGATTTCGACTTTGGTAGGGACAGTATTGGTCTTAAGTTTCATTAATGTCATTTTACCTAATGCACCTAATGCAAAAATATGCATGCTTGTTTTATGCTTGACACGAGCATCAGGGTGCATTTCGTTTAAAGAGAAAAGCAGCATTTCTTGCTACATTTATGCTAATTTTATAAGCACTACACACACTAGATGCTGTTTATCAATGTTTGAAGCATCACCGGCTCTGATGAATGAGAAATTAGAACTTTTTTCCACTTTGAAAAGGTTTGCATTTAAAATTACCAGTGACTAAGAAAGTGGGTAAATATGTGCCAACTTAACCAAATATAGTCTAAATATGCCCGTTATATGTGGATTTATCCTGTATTTTCTTTTGAAGATATATAATTGTGCAAAGGCAAACAGGTAAAACACTCTTATTTTTTAAATGCTCTCTCTGTATCATGAAACAACGCAAAATAACACATTCAAGGGACGCAAATACATTTATTGTATTTACAATTAGTGGCATCATCTACAAAACACAACACTAAGAATGAGACTAAATTTATTTCAATATAAAATCACTTTTAACAATTATTAAAAGAAAATGTAAAAAAAACATGTTCTCTGTAATGTAATAATATTCAAAATAAACAGCATTTTTACTAAACATTAATGTTTGTACTAATTAACTTATGGACTGTGGAATTTCTATGTAAAATAAAATCAATGTAAATAGTTTCCCTCTGTTTGTTATTGGCTTTATCCTATTTTTTAAAGTAGAAATAGTCAAAGAAATAGTAACCGTGGAACCGTAATAATGCTTTCTAAACAAAAAATATCAGATGTTTAGGCACCATCTCGTGTTGTTATATAAATAACACCTGCTATTTAAAACTGAACTTCCTGAAAGAGTTGTCATAAAATGAAAACAGTAATTGCATTGAAGTATTGTTAAAGGGGAAACCCTCACATTTTCTTTTTCAGTTTACTGTGGCTAAGAATCAGCAATCAGCAGCTTTCACCTGTTTAAGTGTAGATAGAATTGATTTTTTTTTCATTTGGACTAGTTATGTAGCCTAATATTAATTGAACAAACCTATGGTCCCTATGCAAACCTTCTCCCATGCAGACAGACAATTTGACAAACAACAATAAATGAATCCATCAAATAAACACAAAAAAGACTAGTAAACATCAATTCCCAAACTTACTAAATTCACCTGAACATAAATAGAAAATCCACCAGTCGATATATATATATAGTATACAGCCAGAGAACTAACATTGATTAAATTAAAGATTTGAACGACCTGACAGAGAAAAATATTATCGCCTTCTACAAAGCTCTACTCTTGTCCTCCAGTCGAGCTCTACAGCTTTAAAATAGCTTTATAACCCATTTTAAAGCGATAGATACCGGCCACTTAGTTTCTAAAATTGTATAGAATTTATTCCAGCCGACCACAATCGAGGGAGCCGGGTCAGCAGAACCAGTGCAGAAAGCTGACCCTGTAGAACTTGACTTGTTTTGTGACATTTTTTAGCCTTTTTCATGTTGTTAGGTTCTAATTCTGCAATTTCTTGATTCTGGGATTGTGGTGATAATAAGGCGGAATTAGAATAAAATCTTATCAATTAAACAAAGAAGAGCCAGGTGGATTTAGTCTGCCTTCCTCTTTCTATAAATCCATTCAAAAAATGCTTCTTTACATGATTCTTTATTCAAACATTAAAGTTTTAAGATAATCTAAAACAATTGAGAGAGGAAAAAAAAGGCACATTAGAAAATATGACGCAAGTGAACTCTACCGAACTCTTTTCCAAGTGCGGTAGAAGTGAATACGCTGTTTGTATTTATAATTACACTTAGCTGCAACTTCACACAATGTTCCCCCAACGCAGCTGAGTTCCCATGAGAATATTGAAGGCTAAAAATTTCCACCAACACAGCCCTGATATCGGAGCTGACAGTGATACCAATCCAGCTACGGATGTGTTAGGCTGTTATTTATGCGAGAATCTAAATGTAACCAATAATACACATTGCTCTGACTCTGCAGTTTAACTAATCAGTGAAGTAGCACCAGCTGACAGATGGGGTTAGCTTGACTTAAGCATGGTATTACTTCAATTTCCTGCATCTAAAGCTTTACAGGAACAAAACTCTTCACTGTTTACTCTAGTGTATGAAGCAAAGTCAAACATATAGAGTAGATATCTTTAGTTTATGATGTCTTGATTGTGTTAAGTCAGTTTAAATAGCGGTTCTTTTAAGCTTCCATAAATATTGCTGATCAGCCATGACGCTAAAAAGATTATCCTTTGTTACATAGCTACGGTAGCTGTAGGGTACAAATGCCTTGCAAATCCTGAATGTTCAGGGAAAACAAAAAGTTCTGTAAATTTTTAAATAACACACAAAAAGTGGACTAGTCCAAAAAACAAAAATAGAGATGCAAATGGAAAATGCAGGCAGCAAAATCATCTGCAAGTTAATAAAAGCTGCAAACAGGCTCTGCTTAACAGATCTGCTCCAGACTTTTAGTAAAGACATAAATTGGATTTTCAGAGAGATCAAGTGTAAACGATTCAATAGAAAACTCCTTCCAAATCTGGCATATTGTTGCTTTTAGCTCCTACCCCTTTACATTCTGCAGAGGCAACAGTAAAAATGCTATCCAGTGTGGGAAAGGAAAGAAACTCTGGACTGCTGTGCGGAATCCGGACAGCCTTCAGACTCAGAGACGTCATTATTGGGACTACAGCCTTTTAAAAAAAGTACTACATAAAAAAAGTTACACAAATGTAGCAAACAGCTGAAGTGCTGCAAATATAAAACCCAAAACGTATAAAGGTGTGTAGATTACAATGTGTTACACAGAGTAGATGTCATGAACAATGTAACCTCATAGCTCCTATATGGCACAGAGGAACGTCAGGAGCTCCCTATGCTAAATTAACTATTGATAGGAAGCATCCTGCTTCCTCTTCCTAGCTCCTTCCTTACCACTGGCACTATTTGGCTAACTTAGGTTGTTTTTTTTATTTGCAACATCTTTACTTTTCATGTGGTTGAGTTTTACCATCATTTACGTGTTTGCAGCATGTTTGCACTTTCCTGCTCTCTGTATTTTGTAATTGCAGCATTTCTTCTTTACATGTGTTTTGTTTGTTAGTCTCATTCTTTGCATTTACAGTATTTTTGTATTTGCTGCTCATTATTATTGTAGTAAATATTATTAATATTAGAAGCACCATTAATATACTGGTATATATCAGTGTGGGATGAAGAAGTTGTTTGAATAAGAGAGAATTTGTACCTCTTGGCTATGTTTAACTTTAAAAGTACAAGAAAAAAAGAAATATTTACAGTATCTTACTCTAATATAGTTTTAGAAGCTCTTAGATCCACGGGATCATTAGAACAAGAAAAAAAAGTTTTTTTCTCATTAAATCAATTCTTTAAATTTTTTCATATAATCATCTTATTTTACAGCAATTACTTTTATTCTCTTTAAATTTTGTTGCCCCTATGCCACTTAAATGTACTTATCCTTTTCTACTTATGTAGAGTACTATGAATGACTTTGCCACTAAACTACAGAAATAAACTTACTTTGCCTTTAATGAGGAATCTTTCTTACAATTATAACCAACTCGCACCAGCTCAGAATGCACATATAGTTTGCAAAAACAAATTAAAAACACTTAAATGTTGAGGGAGTGGCGGCCTAGTGAGGTTCTGAGTTTAAACCCCACTCCCACAGACTGCCACTCTGCTCCCTGGGGGCCTCACAATGGCAGCCCACTGCTGCCCAAAGGGATGGGTTAAATGCAGAGAGTTAATTTCATTGCTCTGTAATTCATCTCACTGCAGTTTGACCATTAGATGTCCATTAAAATTACATATTGTAGTTTTAATTGGATCCTGAACAATTTGTTGCTTTTTTGGAATTAATTTCAGTTACAGGAAAAGAAATAAGAAGGTGAACTTCAAATAGGAACTGGTGATGACACAAAAACTATCATTCATTTAAAGGACTTATTAGAAATTATGTAAAAGGGAAATTGCTTCATATTTAGTAGGCTAATTGGAATTCTTTAACTGTCTGGGGGCTTTTTGAAATGCTTTTTCATAAATCCATCCACTGCTTAATGTGCTTAAGCTGTGACACATAACTGGCAGCCGGTCACATGCATGCTCTATGTGTGCGTTGCATTCCTTGGCCTATCTCACTTGGCTTCTGCAGACTAATAGGAAAACGAGACGCCACCTGCCATGTTGTCACCCGCTCTGTGCAAAGTGAGAGGTCCACTTGGCATTACTGTTAGTTTGTAGCTCTATTGAACCGTGACTGTATGACGTTAAATAATTGAAAGCCAATAATTTGATTATTCTTAATGTTGCTGAGAGGGAAATCATTTTTATTGAACGTATGTGCAGCAGGCATGAATATACTTCAACCCTATTGCTTTAA
>NW_015150795.1:386054-388494 GCF_000732505.1 Cyprinodon variegatus
AATAGTATACATACATTTTTACAAGATGAATAATAAAATAGTGATGTTTTTGGCTATACAGGCTTGTATACAATAAACAGCTTAAAACTGAATAAACACAGTAAATAACGCATGAAATAAATAGGTGTAAATATTTAATGAAATAAAAAAAATTAGCATAAAAAATTGTAAAACAAAATAAATTAACGTACCATAAAATTATTAAATATAAAACTTAGTTTATCTAATACATCATTGAATAATTATATGTACCATTATACGATGAAATGTAAAATTGAATTATTAAATGTGCTAATAGATAATTAGGAATACCTTTAAAATTATGACATTAAATATTAATTGTCTTTTTTTTAATGAAGCATTTTAATAAATGTAAATTTTGATTCAATTGAGTTTATTGATATAACACAGGTTCACATCTAAATTTCCCTAAAGGTACTTTACAGAAACAATTCAGTCAGATTATCGGGTCAGATTGCTGAAAATCTCATGGATGAAGAAAAGATGAGAAATAAAATCCAGGAAGTTCCCTCATCTTATCTATTTACACCTATATATTTTGTGCTATACTTATTTATTTTTATTTTGGGTGCATTTTGTAAGTATAATACTGAAAAAGACAGCCTGGACTGTCTTCAAAGCACTGAGACAATCATACTGGACAGTTATAATCTCAGGTAGAAAAGACAACAGATTTTTTAGCAAAAAAAAAAAACACTGGAACTTTTCTTCTAAACATTCAAAAGGCTAAAATATCAGATACAGCAGGATGGGTTTGCACAATCAGAACCGTAAAGTAGTGTGTAAAAGTCATTAAAGTTGGCTTCCAGCTTCTTTGCCAGTGATACCGTCCTGCATCCCGTGGTACTTTCCCCACAGTCAGCTTTCAGGAAGCATGCCTCAGCTGTGCAATATGAGTGGCTGGTATTTCTGTGCCTTGCATGCAGCGCGGTGGTGATTCAGCTGTAGGAGTCTGAAAAAAAAAAATGCAAGTTAGCAGTTCTTACTGGTGCCACCCCGTGCTCAATCATTGAGTAAACGTGAACTTTTAAGGATCCAAATCCTCATTTCGGCTTGAGAGTAACTAACCCTACACATTCAGGCAGGGATGATTCTGATATACGGTGTTAATGGAACAAAATGTGTTTATAGTTTACCTGTTATGGAGTTATGCGGCATTTACTACCTTGGCTGCTGGCCTGTGACAAAAACATGAGGATTAACAGAAACCCTGCTACTTTTATACTGGTGGATAAGGATTAAATGACGTTAGCAGAAGCTAAAAGTCTGCAGTGCTTCAAATTTCAGTGATTTAAACCTGCAGGCTGCATGTCATAATTAGAACCAAACACTTTTCAAGCTGCTGTTGATCTGGAAGTTGTGCTGAGGGGATAGAGCTCACACTCTGAGGGGCTCAGCAGCCTGATGCCTCTGAAAATGCAAAACATTTTGGCAGCCAATGGCCGGCGGTGTTGGAACTAACTGTGCCTTGTGTAACGAGCCAGGACTTCAGATCTCATTTCATTGGGCAAACATTATGAAGCAATAGGGGAAAAGGAAACGTTTAACATTTTTTACAAATAAAATGTAGACTGTTGTCTGTGTTTAGGCCTTCTGAGACTCTATCACCTTTTACTGCATCTCCAACTGGAAGTCTTTCTGTTACATTACTGCTTTTTTCACACTTTTAGAGCGAAATGTTAGCAAATCTTGCAAGTTGGTTACAATGAATGGTAATGATTGACATGCCTTGCTCAGATCGGTACTGGGCCGCCGTTGTCCAGGCTACCGTCACCGGGTCGGGTTCGGTCGCTCTGGCTCCCTGTTTCGACTACCTGCTGCACTTCAGTCGACTCTAATGCTACGTTCGCAGCAGGCGTGGCAGAAGCAGCGAGTTTACACGCAAAGTCAATGGTTAACGCGCGTCAAGGCGCAGCAAAAGGTCCCGCAGCGCGTTTTGAGCAGCAGGCGCAGCGCGTCTGAGCGCAAAAGCGCTGCTGCTCGAGATCGAAAAATTTTACTTTTGCTACTCGACGCGCCGCATCAACCAATCAGAGAAGCTGATCTGGGAGCTGGCAGGGAGAGAGACACATCGCTGATGATACAGAGCGCTGTGATCGCTCCTCTGAAACAGTTTATTGACGCCTAAATTAACTTAAAATGCAGAAACCTGCCGACAGAATATGTTGGCTTTTATTATTCTGGTGCCTGCAGATCGGATTTTTTTGATGAAAAACACCTACCAGCTGCCGCGGTGAACCGCGAGGAGGCGACCCGCCCAGAGGCTGCTGTTGAAGGGATTCCTACTGTCGGCGCACCGCCGGTATGTGGGGGTCTGAGCGGCTCCGACAGAAATAACATTGGGAGGCAGGATTGTAATCTGGATGAACTGACTGCACTGATTAAGTTTTCAGGTGTATTTTCTCACTTAAAAACATAT
>NW_015150795.1:389095-391310 GCF_000732505.1 Cyprinodon variegatus
TATGCCATTTTCAGCCCAACCAATGTTACACACCCTATTCAGAGACCTGAAGGACCAGATACCCTATGGAATGATTCTATGAATCCTTTAAAGCCAGCCACATTTTTCAGAATTTTTTAATTTTTTTGTTTATTTATATTCAACATCGTCTTCACGGCTATGCGCCACTCTATGTTGGTGCGTCACATTGTCAATGACGTTACAGAGGAAAACTATATATATTTATGTATAATTGGTCCAATGACTCACCTGCTTTTCTTGAGAAAGGATTGACCCCAGCAGGGGAGAGGGAGGGGGGAAATGTGCCGGGAGGAGGAGGGTGGTGGCTGACGGGTGGGAGCGGGTCCTAGCAGGTTAGAAATGAACACCCCAACTTAAGCCTGATTAAAAAACAGATGAAATCCTTTTTTTTTTCCTCGTCTGTAGAAATCTCACCGTCTGAGCTGGAATGTCGTTCTTTTGGGCTTCTTTTGGCTTCGATTTGAACCAGCTGCTGAACCACCCGGTTTTTGCGCTCTATAAACACAGAACAAATATTTCATCAGTGTCACATACTGACAGTATTTTAAAAACTATCTAACTTCCATCGTACCTGTTTAGGAGCCTCTTTGGGCCCCTCAGTCTCCTCTGAGGGCCCAGTGATAACCTGCTGGCTTTGATCGTGACTGGTGTTAACCTCAAGCATCTGATCATTCATGTCCTAATAAAACCAAAGAGCCATTTGAATTTAAAAATGATTATTTTTATTTTTTTTTGCTTTTAAATGTAAAAGTTCTCTCACCGTCCCCGGCTCAGAATACGCGTCCGCCTCTGTTGGAGGAATGAAAACAAAGTCGTTGAGCAGAGCCAGCGACTTACAGGACGGAGTAAATATCAGAACAGCGACAGGAATGAATGATGTTTGGCAGGAGCTCCTCACCAGCAGCTGCCAATGAAAGATTACTCAGAGCACAATGTGGCGGGGAACTTCTGACTTCAACACCATCCGTGTAATGATGGCTGATATTTTGGCTCATGGGCACAGTGGGAGTTTCAGCCACCATTGTTGGCATGAAAGGAGTATTGGCATGCGGCCTTAATGGAGAGAGAGTTAGAGCATAACAGAGCCGGTCAGGACTGGGCGCAACCTTTGGGATTTACAGTCTAATGTTGAAAACTGCCGTTTACCTGTGCTGCGTTTGTGTGTTCATCACCGACGGTTCCCCCGTTTCCTCTCCTGTCCCGTGGATCAGGGGGTCCTGTTGCTCAGAGCCTCTAAAATAAAGGAGCTCAGGCTCTGGATCCTCTTTACAACTTAAATCATCCAGGTCAGATTCTACACAGATGGATAAATAGATGCTTATACCAAATATCAATGCAATAACTAGATTTTTCCAGACTCAAAATCAATCTTTTCTTTTCTTACTGTAAGACAATCAGAAAATTATTCCTGTTTTAGGGCAATATGGATTACAAAAACAAACTCTGTTTGCTTCAAGGTATAGAGGATGATCTTTTAATTCCGGGTGGATCATCTAAATAAGTGGTCCTCCTAACTGCCAATCATTCTGGTGATATGTTTACATAAGGTAACATAGCTAGCGTCGAAAGAGAAAACGTGCATGAGAAGAAAAGAAAGGCCTTAGAAGAGGCAGATTTATCCCAGAATGCTTTGTGCACAGAGCTCTGCTCACAAAGCACTATGGGATTTGCTGTCACAGTGGCCCACTGTCGCCATAGGCTGTCGCTACCCGACAGCGGCGAGTTATAACAAAGACGGTGGAGGAGGAGTTACGTGACCATCGGGGCAAAAAGCAGTGATCATCTGTCTGAGCGGTCAGTTAACTGAGTTCACTATAAAGTCCACTATATAGTCCCTGCTGTATGTAGACAGGGTCAGCTTGTATAAGCTATGAGAACAGCACATGGGCATGCACGAGGAGAAATTGGCTCGTGCACGCTCTTGCACAAGCATTTTTTTTCTTAAGTGTAGAGGGCGGGTCTTCCACAATACCTTTAAGGACACAATAATTTAAAAAAAAATGTTCTACTACAATCTTTAAATTCAGAAGTCCAAATAAACTCAGATTTATCTCTGTAAACAATTTGGTAAATTCCAGATGACGATGATGTCATGGCTTCTTATGCTCCCGATTGGCTACTTCTAAACAATCTGAAGTTAAATATGTTGGTGAAGATTCTCGGTCATCCAGGTCATAGTCATTCTAAAAAAGTT
>NW_015150795.1:391407-395651 GCF_000732505.1 Cyprinodon variegatus
CTCTTCTCCCGACTGGTTTCGGCAAGAGTAGCCTGGCTTGTGGTTTTGTTTTCGTCGTCTGTTAGTACGTCATATGCTTCGTTGATCTGATTGGTTTATTTGGCCCGTCTATCACCAACATAGGCCAATCAGCTAACCAGTATTTTCGCCCCTTCCCAAAATTACTTCAACGGAAGGTTTCCAGATGGATTTGCGGAGCAAATCCATCTGGCGGAGTCAGGTTAGGGATTGTCACCTGTAATACCTGAAACCTGTCAAGGTGACAATCCCCCCCTTTAATGACCGACCCTCAGAATCATAGACAGGTTTCAGATATTACAGGCTAACAATGGAACCAAACGACCCACTCGTCAGGTTTACTTTGCATGTTTCCAAGCAATACAAGGCCTTGTTTTTGGTCCACTATATAAAGCCTCAAACTCAACGCGAATCCAGACATTTTGAATTAAGAAAGCTTCCTGGATGGGAAGCGAAACGTCTTCAAACCTTGGAAACAAAGTCCAGTGGATTGTTTTTAAAAGTTTTTCAGAAATCTAAAGTTAAACTAAGTAGTAACGGAAAGTTTATCTCTTTTCTTTTGGCGGCTCTTTTTTTTATTATTATCTTATTTTAGCCTAATTTGGCAAATATGAATGATTTTGTTAATAAACCATTTTGCTTCCAGTGTTTTTATGGGAAACATCATATTTGTAAGATTTTATGCATTTGTTCAATTACAAAAGAGTTTTGGTTTTTGTGATATTTTATTCCAAATGAACAATTCGATGCAAACAAATCCACTGAGGCGTCTTCTCCCCCTCTCTGCAAAATGGTATCGTATATCCACACGTGATTGGCCACAAGTCTGCCATGCCCTCAGTCAAAATAAAGTTCCCTAAGAGGTTTAATAGCTGACACTTGTTATGAGCATGACCCATCACTATAACTACGACACAGCAGCAAGAACAGACAACAGTTTAAACACCTCTTCACTAAATGAGATTAAGGAAGAAAAAATATTTTGTAGGATCTTATGAAAAACAAATGAGTAGTATAACATTTATTAATTCATAATTCATATTAATATACCATTAAATTGTAAAACGCACTATTTATTAATTAAAAAATGAATAAATTAATATATTTATTTCATTTTATGCTTCAATGGTCATTTTAGGTGCTTCTTTGCAATTAAATTTAAGGATGTTAGGGTAATTATCATTGTATGAGTTTATTACACCTTAATATTAGTTGCCTGTTGCGTGTCAAAACTAATGTTTTCCCCAGTAGTTTATCTAATTAGGCCAGTTCCTTGGTGTGGCCATATACAGTTATAATCTTTATTCTTTACATGTCAAAGATTTGGGAATGGAATGAGAGCGGCGTCCTTCAGCTAAGAACAAAGTGTAATATTTTGATACGGCTGAAGCCATGAATCTGCAAACCTTTCTGATGTAAAATGTGATGCTGTAGCAGACTGGAGATGTATAAAATGCTTCTTTAACTGTGAATCGTGGCCACTTCCCTTTAAATGAGCGCGGTTGGTCAGCAGCTGCCTTCTGTAACTCTAAGCAACTTCTCTGATCTACAATTTCTATTAAAATCTGTTGTCATGTCTCATGGTTATTTAATACATATACATTATGAGGTGCTATTTTAAAGAGTTTGTCCCGAGTTATTTCTTTTCAGGAAAACTATCCGGAAACACAGATCTTTCCTTTAACAGAACAATTGCTCTGTTAAAGCAACATAATTGAATTTAAACAGCATTGATGTATAAATATATGCATAGCTTTAAATTTGCAGGAGCCTTGCGAAAATCTGGTCTGGCTTATATCAATGTTGTTCTTTGAATTTTCCAGTTGGTTCAATGTGATCAGTATAGGTTGACTCTGAACTGTATTCAGCACCTTTAAGTTTTCAGGACCCCCCCTTCCTTAGTGCTGATTGGTTTCTGCCTGGCCACCCCTGTGAAAACTCTGCAATCACTGTCATTACCCGATCCGTACCGGAAGCACGATCCGTAGCATCAGCTCATTTGCGCGTGCGCAAACAGAATAACTTCCGGTGGCAATATTTCCTTTTTCTTACTTTTTTATTGTTTTGTATTTTTTAGAGGCATGGGTTTCTTTTTGTATATCTTTGTATTTTCGTCAATATTGCATTTTCTAAAAATAAAAAAACAGAAATACATAAAAAAGTTCAATCGCCTTGTGATAGTTACTTTGACTGCTCTGAGCATGCGCAAATATACGTCACACAGCGTATATATTTAAATTTGTTTAAATATTTGATTTACTCTGTACTTAACTATGCACTCCAGCAGTACTGATCCCACAATGGATTCATTTGCTACCTTTCGTGACCTGCAGTTTTTCATTGATAAGGGAACATTTCCCGAAAATTTTGATTTTTATTCCAGAAAAATGACGTCAAGCAATACAATGGATTGAATTTAAAAAGCATCCATTTCTTCCAGAAAAGTCTTCAATATTGTCTTTACGATGTAGTTTAGTATTCTTTAATTATTTAAGGATATAAATAAAGTTTTTTCAGTACCGTAATTACATTATTTTTTGGCAACCCGGAAGTTATTCTGTTCGAACAGGCGCAAATGAGCTGTTGGTACGGATCGTGCTACCGGTATGGATCGGGTAGCAACAATCACAACTGCCTAAAACAGGAAGTCTTTAGCCTGTTTCAACTCAAACTTTATTTATAAAGCACATTTAAAACAACCGGGGTTGACCAAAGTGCTGTACAGGAATCCCAGTTAAGGAACATAAGATAAAAACTGAAGGCTAAAATACATAAACAGATAAAAATGGAAAATGTTTCAAATAAAATACATTTTAGAATAAAATAAAATTTAAAATAAAATACAATTTTGCCAATTTGCCACTTAGACATGATTTAAAAAATGTGATTTTAAAGAGGATTTAAAAACCTCAAAGGAGCCTGCTGATCTAATCTGCCAAGGCAAGTTATTCCAGAGTCTCGGTGCCATAAAGGCACGATCACCTTTGGTTTTAAGTCTGGTTTTAGGCATCGCCAGTAGCAGCTGATTAGAGGATCTTAGTGTTCTGGCCGGGGCGTGAATTTGGAGAAGCTCAGTCAAATATTGGGGGGCTAGACCATTAAGAGCTTTAAAAACAAACAATAAAATTTTAACATCTATCCTAAAAACAACTGGGAGCCAGTGCAATGAGGCTAGAACAGGTGATATGTGGTTGCGTTTTCATGTGCCAGTAAGGAGACGGGCAGCTGCATTTTGTACCAACTGCAGACGGTGTAAAAGTGAGCGGTCCAAGCCAGCATATAAAGAGTTACAGTAATCCAATCTTGTATTAATAAAAGCATGGATTACGGCCTCCAGATCTTTTTGGGGCAGGTACCCTGTTTCAGTATCAGAACATGAAAAAAAAAAAAAAAACTGGTAGAAAACCCGTCAGGCAGTGTGTGAAGGACAATTACCTGGGTACAGCTGGCAGTCATCATGGGCCGAAACATGGCTCTGTGAAGCTACGTCGTTTATATCACCTTGGTCATAAATCCCCATCTGAAATCAATAAAAGATGTAAACATCAAACTAGTTTTGCATCTTAAACATTTAAAAGACGGTAAAGCTTTAATAGAAGTATTTTAGCAGCTCTTTAAAGCTGTAACGTGAGGAATGTCCGCCTCATAGCAAACCCTAAACATTATACCGCAAACAGTGTTTGGCTTGTGGGGTACATTAGGTCAGCATGAGAGACATTTATAGCAATGTGTGTGTGTCGGTGTGTTTAAGGCATCTGATCATAAAACTGCGACTGCTCAGATTGTAAATTTTATCTGACGCTAAAAAAAAATCTGTCGGCGTATCATTCATCCTATCCTGACTACAGGGAATCTCAGAACATAATTCCTTGGCCGGCCATCCAATATGTGGAGACAGCTAAGTCACTTGGTGTCATGAACCAGTGGTTCCCAAACCTGCTACCGCATGTTTTAGGTGTCCCCTTGCTGCAACACACCTGGTGTATATTAACAGGTGATTAACAAGCTTCTGCAGCACCTAAAGGCATGCAGAAGAGGAGCAATCATTTAAACCAGTCATACTGGAACAGAGACACATCTAAGGCCCCTTTCAATGCTTGCACCACTGCACCCTACGGTCCTTGGGTTGAAGTGCAGATGAGGGCTGGAAGCTGCAGGATCCAGGCATGCAAACTTTGGAATCTTGGGAAAGTGAGTTGTTAAGCTTGTGCATTGGAACAGAGACG
>NW_015150795.1:396397-398653 GCF_000732505.1 Cyprinodon variegatus
TTATCGGCTACATGAGTTTTAAAATATCGGCATATCGGATATCGGCCAAAATCCCAATATCCTGCATCCCTAATAAAAAAGAAATCTTGTATTCATGTACAGTACAGTAAAATATGAATTATTTTGATAACTACACCTCCCAGATAGAAAATTATTAGAAATTCAACTTTAAAATACGGAAATACAGAAATACTAAATCCATTTTTAAACCGGACAATGAAATTATAAAAATAACTTAGATGCAAAATCAACATTTGCAACCGTAAATAATTCTATATCAATGTGGATTCAGCTGTTATTTAAATTTGGATATACATGAACTTTTGTGTTGATTTTATATCTTATCAAAATTTGGAAATCCATATTAATTGGTGTGCATTTTAGAGACTGAAATATTTTTTCGGGATTCCAGTGGGATGGGAGTCAGTATTAGTAACGATCACGTGATTGGGACGGTACAGGATTAAACATTAACGGGAGCAGACGGGAGCGGGAGCAAACCAATTTTAACTAAAAAAAAAACACTAGGATCGATGCCAAAAAATGAAATAGAAAAAAAAAAATCCAGTACTGGCGCCGCCATTTGTAGTTTTTCTTCCTTGAAGCCTACACTATAATGCGAGTCAAAAAAACGACAAGACCCAAAAACCAACAGTGCTTCCGCTCTGAGTTTTTCACCCGCGCTCAAAAACAACAATGGAGGGACCAAGAGTTACTATTAGAAACAGGAACTTAACTTACTCTTCATAGAAATTCAGATTCAATGTATTGGCAGAAATCTTATTGAAGACGACAAGAATGGGAGTGGTGCAGGAGCGGGAGTCATTCTGAATGGGAGCGGGATGGGAGTGGGAGTAATTTCACCAGGAGTGGGACGGGACAGGATTTAGATTTCTACTCTGGCCCGGGATCGGGACGGGACACCATTTTTTTTCTGTGGGAGTGGGACGGGACAGGAGTAAAAATCCACTCCTGTGTCAGTCTCTAGTGCATTTCACATTGAAATGTTTAACTTTCTAAAGACATATAAAACCTAATAGAAAAGTTTAGTTTTCTACAAATGAGTTTCTGCTTACAGGTCTACATTATAACATAAAACTCTATCAGGATGAAAACTTGGTGTATAACACCTTATTTTATCATAATCAAATTTTCGTCTCTTTATAGGCAGGACTTTGTACCTTTAATGCATTGTAGGTAAGAATATTATAAATATTTTGGGAAAAAATACCTTAAAAACAACAAAAACTTCTTCATCTATTTAGGATCTAAACCATACCCTAGATTCTGCCCTATCATTATTAACAAAACCCAGACAAGGACAAGATAATAAAAAAAAAAATGTGTTTGGTAGAATACTCTGGCTCAATTAAACCGTCAGCATGAATAAAAATAAAACATTCATAAGTCCTAGATCGAACATCCTGTGATCTTGGATCAAAGCCGTAGCTTTGGTCAGCATGGTGTGAAACGACCGGAGAGAGGAAGCTGATCACCTGTAAGCGCTGGTGTCGTGTCCGAAGCTGTTTGAGCCACTCTGGTTCCTGTGCCGCTCCTCCAAACACAGCGTCACCATACTGACCCTCTGAGAACCTGAGTCTGTCTGACAGCTGCAGCAAGGAGAAATACATACAGCATGTATAGAAGCTAAACCTCGATAAGACGGGTCAGACGATCAAACCGTGTGCATGTGTACCTTAATAACCTGCTCTGTCAGCACATAGTGCGGCTCCGTCTGCCTGAGGACGGCCTGCCCTACCACCTCGCAGTAATGGAAGGCCTGGGACCAAAGCCCACAGTCCAGCAGCCGACTGGCATACAGCAGCTTATACACCTGATCACCGAGCAGAGAGCCTCAGCTTTTAACAATTCAAATCTTTTAGCTGAAGGCAGGTCTGAATTACCTGAAAGAATGGGATTGAAAAGGATTTTCCTCCAAGTGTCTGACAGTACTCGTATAACTCAGTACACTGGATGGCTGAATTTGAAGCAAAGTTTCCAAAACACTGCCTGGAAGAGAGGGAAGAAGCTTGTAATGAAACTCATGGTGAAAAAAAAAGTAATCACCATTTAGACCAACATGTTTTAGTATTTTACAATGAAAAAAGAATTAAAACTACAGTAAACTTGCAAAGGAATGAACAGAACATTGAACTGTGACAGCAGAGAGAGATAACGGGACCGACAAAAGCTTTAATTCCAGGAATCTGGAAAAAAGCATATTGATATGCAAAAGTCTTCAGGGACCTTTTTCAC
>NW_015150795.1:400019-402314 GCF_000732505.1 Cyprinodon variegatus
AGAAAAAACTGAGACCCAGTTATCAGTGCAAAGATAAACACAGTCAATCAAAGACAATCAAATCAAAGACAAACCAACACCACACTTAAGAAAAAAGCTTGAAGTATATTCCTTTAACTTCTCAGCTCTGCCAGTTCATCAAAGCATTTCACCGCAAAAATTTAATTCTGATGTATTTTTTGGTTAGAAGTATCAAAACATAACTGAATTATTTTCTTCCAACTCGTTTAAAGCAGAACATTTCTAAATCAGATAGATGTGGGGACGCTTTGGCCCTAATGACTAACAGTAGATCAAAAGCAAGCCTGACCTGTGGCTGCTGCCAAGAAGCACGAGTCTCTCTGCCTTCTGTAGAAACACCCCAAAGGAAGCGCCGGCTGTCAGGTAACACACATGTGCCGCATGTATCAGGCCCCTGGAAGCTGCAGGGAGAAGAGCGTCACCAGGTATCAGTGTGTGTTTGACCAGCTGTCAGTCAGTCAGTGCTTCTGTACCGAGAGAGTCTCCCATGGTGAGGATGGCCTTCTGCTGTACGGCGGGATCTCCCGTCTCATTGGAGAGCATCACAGCCAGATGGGGCCTCCAGTCACCCCACTTTTCATTTCCACAGCACTGGTAAGCAAACATCATCATTATTAGTCCTATTGGGCTTGGTGAAGTACTCACTAGTTCAATGCACTTTACCATAGATGCAGCTGGGATTCTCCCAGACAGGAGCTGGAACAGAGTCTGGAGGGGATCACTGGCTACTAGCTGGCTGGTAAACCTGTTAACAGAGCAGTTTGTGTCATTTCATGGATAGCAGCAGCAATAGCTTTAGTTTATCAGCCTGATGCACAAATTGACCCATTAGAACAGCAACCATTCTACGTGATTTTAAGAGTTAAAGTATTAGCTAAAAGTCTCATCCCTCCAGGTCAGTACGTAACGTTCTCACCTGCTCTCAATCCGTACTGTTTACCAGATGGTTGCCAGGTCAACTAATGCTAATGCTAAGCAAATTGCTTCCTAATCTCAGCAGGAAGTCTCAAAAGCTTGACCAATGTTCACCCTCTTTTAGCTACCATATTTTCTGGACTGTAGAGCACACCTCAGTATAAACCGCACCCACAATATATATATTTTTTTTTCAACCTGGAAACATATCGATATAAGCCGCACCAGTAGCCTAGTAAAGTAGCCCCACCCGCCAGAGGCTAAAATCATTTTTCCCTGAAAGTGATCTAGCCTCGATTAATACTCCAGGCCCTAAAACTAGCGGGCCAATCACAACGCAGAGATGTATTTTGAATTTCTGGATGCAAAGTGGGTTTTGAGGGCGTGACGACAAAGCTGCGCTAGAGAAAGCACAACAAGGAAGATGGCAACAACTATTAAACAGTTCTCGTTAGACTCAGCTTTGGAATCAGTTCTGGAAGGATTAGACTTGGGGTTTTTGTTGAAACGTGAGCAGGAAGAGGCTCTACGCTCATTAAATTTTAAGAAGTACGTATTCACCGTTTTACCGATAGGCTGTTTGTTTACACTCCCCCATCAGCTTTCTGTCACGCTTACTACGTCACAATCAGTTGCGCTCATTGGTCAGAGCATTGGTCGATAGGCACAGACATGGTTTGAAAAACAACGGGTTGTTCTCATCAACAATATTCCGATATCTGTGATAACTAAATTACACCTTAATCTCACATTTAGTCTGGCTACCGCACCAAGCTACAGTATAAACCACTGATATCTACTGAACTGTCCCCCAACCTGTAGGGGGAGCTCTACATATCACCCCAAATAACAATGCTAGCCGTATTGTTTAAAGCGTGGGGAAAAAGTAGCGACTTATAGTCCAGAAGATACGGTACTTTTTTTTCCTCTCCCTTGAATTTCAGAAATTTAACAGCATAAAGAAGTCCTTTCTCAGCTCTATCAGTTACTAGGCTTTCACCTGAGCAGTGGTGTCAAAAGTACACACATTTGTTACTTAAGTAGAAGTATAGATACTGCATTTTCAAAACACTCTGGTAAAAGTTGAAGTATCAACTTGACCTCTTTACTCAAGTAAAAGTGAAAAAGTATGTGCTCCTGAAACTACTTAAAGTATAAAAGTATAAAGTAACCTTTAAGAAAAAGGCCAGATGCCACTATATGAATTAAAAGCTAAATTTTTCGTCTATTTCAAAAAATTATTTGAGATAGGGCCAAGGATGAGGGAGGTCTTGTTGGTCTCCATCTCCTGATAGGCTACGCTCTCGCCTGTGTCCGACCTTTCAGACATTTCAACATCTTTTTCTGAATCCGACATTG
>NW_015150795.1:402946-404527 GCF_000732505.1 Cyprinodon variegatus
CTTGACCAATGTTCACCCTCTTTTAGCTACCATATTTTCTGGACTGTAGAGCACACCTCAGTATAAACCGCACCCACAATATATATATTTTTTTTCAACCTGGAAACATATAGATATAAGCCGCACCAGTAGCCTAGTAAAGTAGCCCCATCCGCCAGCGGCCAAAATCATTTTTCCCTGAAAGTGGTCTGGCCTCGATCAATGCCCCAGGCCTTAAAACTGGCGGGCCAATCACAACGCTGAGATGTATTTTGAATTTCTGGATGCAAAGTGGGTTTTGAGGGTGTCACAACAAGCTGCGCTGGAGAAAGCACAATAAGTAAGATGGCAACAACTATTGAACAGTTCTCGTTTGACTCAGCTTTGGAATCAGTTCTGGAAGGATTAGACTTGGGTTTTCGTTGAAACGTGAGCAGGAAGAGGCTCTACGCTCATTCATTTTTAAGAAGGACGTATTCACCGTTTTACCAACAGGCTGGTTGTTTACATTCCCCCACCAGCTTTCTGTCACGCTTACTACGTCACAATCAGTTGCGCTCATTGGTCAGAGCGTTGGCGTTGGTTTGAAAAACAACGGGTTGTTCTCATCAACAATCTTCCGATGTCTCATTCATCGGGGCCAGACTAAATTACACATTTAATCTCACATTTAGTCTGGCTATCGCACCAAGCTATAAACCACTGATATCTACTGAACTGTCCCCCACCAAACCTGTAGGGGGAGCTCTATATATCACCCCGAATAAAAATGCTAGCCGCATTGTTTAAAGCAGGGGTCACTAACGCGGTGCCCGCGGGCACCAAGGGGCCCTCAAGGACCACATGGGGTGCCCTCAGCGCCTTCTGTAAACAGCAACTCAGCAGTGGGCTAAGTTTGAGATTCTATTTTATTCTGTGACTCTTCTTTTTAATCATTTATAGAGCATTTCATCATAGTAATCATATAGGGCATTTTAGCATTTATAGAGATTTAAAAATTAAAATGTTTAAAGGAAAATTAGAAATTAAAAGTTAACAATAAAAATGTGTTTAATTTGGATGACATTTAGGTGAACGCTGACCCCTCTTGTAGGTCAGTATTGGTAGCCCTTCCTATGATTAAATAGCCATGAAGTAGCCCTCAGCCTTGAAATGGTTGGTGACCCCTGGTTTAAAGCGTGGGGGAAAAAGTAGTGACTTATAGTCCAGAAAATACGGTACTTTTTTCCCTCTACCTTGAATTTCAGAAATTTAACAGCATAAAGAAGTCGTTTCTCAGCTCTATCAGTTACTAGGCTTTCACCTGAGCTTCATCTCACATGATTTCAACCTACCATTCTTATTGGTGCAGAATCCTTTTGTGTCGAGTCGACATTGGCATTGCAACCGGTAGTAAATATTAAGATATTTTGGACCCGGCAGATAAAAAAAATTACTTTTATCTAGTGCTGTCAATCGATTAAATTTTTTTAATCGCATCAATGCCTAAGTTAACTCGCGATTAATCGCATTTTAATCGCAAATTTTTTTCTGATTGAAAATCATTTAAATACTCTCGATGACATACAAAAAATACATACAGGCTAGGTTTGTGCCAATGTT
>NW_015150795.1:405572-406719 GCF_000732505.1 Cyprinodon variegatus
CTAAATTCTTACTTTTAAACATCCTATGTATGTATATATTTGTTTTATGTATGCATGTATTTTATTTTGATGAAAACTATGACCTTTAATACCGCGTACTCTGACGGATCATGCAGGTTCTGCCTCTCTTGTCAGCCATACTGGTTTTCTGACGGCCCTCTAGCCCCACATTCCTCATCTGATGACCCACACCTGCTGCCTGCTGACTTCAAAAATAGTCTTAAGAAAACGGACTAGATTACATCAGGAATAGCTGTAAGAACCCACTAGTTAGCTGTAGATTGGAACATTTTTTCAACTTAATATTTTCTGGATTTTCCTAATTGGACGGCACCTCTCTGACTGCTGGGTCGGACCCAGGCCTAGAAACATGCCCGAACTCACGACAGGAAACTGCTGATCTTCTACCCTCTGAGTAAATGTTCTGGTGTCCTTTAAAAAGATTAACCCATGATTAAAAAGGAAAGAGGGGGTTTCTTTCTTGACTTACAACTAATGCTCTGGACCCTACCATCTGTTTTGAAGAACTACGTTTACTTTTAAGCATCAAGCTTTAGGGGTTTAAAATTTGCTTTTTCAAAGGAAACATGCATTAAAGCACAGCAGAAACATTAAAAGCTCAGGCACAGAGAAATGTTCTTTTACAAATCAGCACTTGTGCATTTAAATGTAATTTGATTTCAAGATGTATCCCATTTCAAAGGTCTTGGTATTTCTCACCTGCTCAGCACTGTGGTATATGATCTGCTGCCCATTTTGCTGGCCAGAAAAAGTGCGTGCCCCCACAGGCCGCTGGTCATAGCAGACTCCAGGGCCTCCTGCTCACCACAAGGGAAACAGTGAGAGAAACACGAAGACCCAGATGCAACATGTAAACCACTGCTGCAGGTCATTTAGATAATTGTGTTAGAAAATATAATATCACTGATAGTGATGTGATGTTGAGTGTTTTGTAATTCAGAACCCTAAACAAACCATTTCTTTGTTGAAAGATGTTAGTGATAACAACATAAATCATTAAAGGACATTGAGCCCATTCATCATCAGGTATGATGGCTAATGAAGGGGACAAAACTACTTATCAAGCATGAGGTTTTCTGAAATACATCAACAAAAAGCCCCTGATTTAATTTATATATATATATAT
>NW_015150795.1:407978-409147 GCF_000732505.1 Cyprinodon variegatus
CTCTCATGCAGGCTCCTGCCTGCTGATGGGCAAACTCTATTGCATCTACTTTATGCAAATCTTCCCTAGCAACACAAAAACGTTTTAAAAGTCAAGAATATGAGAGATTTATTATGATGACAGATTTTATTTCCCAGCTTATTCTTTCATGTTCTTTAACAGCAGGTGACAAAGCAGTACCGAGTTAAAGGTCCAGGAAAGTTTCTCATCTCCTGCTGTTCTGGCGTCTCACTCAGTAGGACCTGAACGGATAGAATGGGAAAGGTTTCGCCTTTTTGTATCTGAACTCAAATCTCTTTCATTTTGAACTTACCTCCAGACTGTGGATTTCCAGCTGACTCAATTTCTCCTGAGCCGGACTGACCCGTATGAGCTGGCCTGCAGGCCCGAAGCTCACCACTGCGTGAGGGGTTGAGTACTTCATAGGAGCTGAGATCTGATGAACCGCTGGATGCCCTGGGCAGATCACAGCATGGGTAAGCATGGAGGCAACTGACTGTAAGATTGAGCTTTAATGTTCCACTGACCTCCATCAGTGATGAAAGGAGGCTGAATGTCCGGATCGCAGAGATCAGATCCGTTCATGTACTGACTCAGCTCATAGCTGCTGGAGGACAATCCTGAGGTTTTGGAGCTTTCTAGTGTCCCGGGCCAGTTGGAGGAAATCTCCTCGATGTCTTTATAATCACTGAAGTGATGCTTGGAGTTGTCTCTCCGCTGCTCATACCTGAAATATTAGGAAATTGAATTTAATGGATCCTTTTGATAAATAACAATGTTACTTTAACACCTACAGAGTTGAATATAACTCTGTTTAGATGACATTTGGTCCCATTCCTAATTAGTGTTTCCAGAGTTAAATTTACTCATATTAGTGTCAAAATCAAGAAGAACTGGCGGGTGATTGACTCCATACAGAGTAAAAGTTACACTGCAGAGCTGTTGAATTTTACACTGATTATTATTTACACCTTTGTAAATACTCCATTCAGAGTTAAATTGATTAACTCTGAATTCTTAAAGGAAAAGTCCGGTCAGCAAGGAATAATCAACGGATCATTATTTATACCTAAAAGTAATACATTTTCTGTGATTTAATTAATTTAGCGTTAATCGGTAAGAAAATAAAAACAATATTTTTCTTCGCGATCACTGAGACTGGGAGCGGC
>NW_015150795.1:412264-413574 GCF_000732505.1 Cyprinodon variegatus
AAACATACCAGCAAGACTATGTCATTCTTATTGCATGCAAAGAAGGTGTTTTTAAATGGCAATTTGAAAAAATAAATAAAATGGAATCCAGAAATTCACTTTAAAATAATGTTTTTAATTAAAAAAGAGGTTTAGATCATAGTTTTGCCAATCATCAGAAACTATTTTGTCAGATGTTTTTTTTTTGTATTTCTTTCATATTTAATTTTTTCAAATTGTATTAAAAAATGTTTTTACTCATTTATATATTTTTGTATTTTGTTTTTCATAGCGACTTTTATTAATTGCATTCCTTTCAAATTCTGTTTCCCAGATCACAATCTCTCCACTTAAAGCCAATACTAAACACTCACTCCTGACCAATAGAAAGGTGTCTTTGCTCCTCACTCAGAAGTGAAAAGAATGTGATCTATTAAACTTAATCTGAAAAAAATAAAAAATAACATATGAGAAACCGATTTTTCCTTTTTACGTTTGCATTCAAAAAAACATTTTTTTGCTTGCAAAAATGATGGAACAAATTAACTCCACAGAGGCAAAAAAAACCTTGTCAGCAGCTGTGGAGTAAAAAATGTTAAGATATGTCTGTTCTTAGCCTCACAGGCTCCAAACGAAGGTGATGAGAGATAAGAATGAGTTACAGTTTCCTTCATGGCATGAAGGAGAGGATTGTTGTTTTGAGGAGATCCATCCGGCCAGTGAAATATATATTAACCTAACAGGGAACGGCTTTGATTAACTCAAGTTGTTTTGCTTAAATGTTCAAGTGTGAGAAAGTTCTTTATGCAGGGGGTGGGTTGGTTCCCCTGGAGAGGAGTGTGTGTGCTAGGATGTTGTAGATATAAAGTATGTACCGAGGATGCCTCAGTCAGAGCCCTATCTCTCCGTCTGAGGGGGTTAAATAAATTTGAACCGTTTTTTCTTGCAACAAATGCCTCCTCCTCATCTTCCTAACTCCACACAGATTTAGCAAAAAGTACAGCTGAGATATTAGGATATTAGGAAATCGCCTTTTCATATATGAAAAGGTATGTTTGATAGGCTTGTCCCGATCCGATCCACGTATTGGATCGGACGCCGATATTGGCAAAAAAAAATGCGTATCGGCAAACCATGTAAAAATGCTGATCCAGACCGCCGATCCAGTTTAAAAAAAAAAAAATCTGGTCCGTATTTTCCAGTTTCACCGATTGAAACGATCCATTCCACTATTTTGCGCAGGTGTTCCCCAAATCCGGTCCGCATTTTCCAGAACACCTTCAACACACCCACAGGTCTTTTTGGGTCTGTCTCCCGGCCTAACCATTAAA
>NW_015150795.1:415754-418272 GCF_000732505.1 Cyprinodon variegatus
AAAAAGTCAGAATTCTGACTTTTTTCCCATACTATACTGAAATAAAATAAAAAAAATCAGTTAATTTTTTTGTTTTTTCCAGTGGCCCTAATCCTCTTCCGTATAGAATACATTTAAAGGGAACGCCATTTTTTTTTACATTGGGCCCTTGATTTTACGTTATTACATCATGTTCATACACACTCCACTTTGTTTAAAAAAATATATAAATATAAAACAGGATTCGCCTCCATGTTCTGAATGCTGGCGTACCATAAAGAATAAATTATGATCAGTTTAGTTTGTGCCTTCAACTCGTTGCCCATAGGAAGACGTTACTGGATATAACCTAACAGAATATCTTCAGAACGGCTCCAAATGACACAAAACTCATATAGGTGAGTAGAACATGATGGAATAACGTAAAATCAAGGGCCCAATGTAAAAAAAAAAAATGGTGTTCCCCTTTATAAGCAGTTTGGGAGCATAAAGAAAATCATTTATATACAAATAAATCAACTGTTAAGCCCAATTAAGGACCGAGCCTTGGTGGTACTCCCTTCTCTTTATCATATAATTCGGATTTTAACATTTGTATCATTTTCTATTTTCTGAGAAGCTTGAAAGCCATTGATATTCTGCTCCTCTTATGTTGTATTTTGCACAGAAGGTGAATAATTAAAATCTGTGCATTTATCACCTGTTTTAAACAGTGAAGTCTTACAGAATCCTGCAGAAAGCTGATAAAGATGAAAACTTACTGTTGCTGAATCACCGTATCAATAAGCAAAGTGTGATTGATTTATCTACATTTATACATTATTGTTTACATGCAGTAGCTTGAAGTGAACTGACCTGGACTGAGGTCTGTGATGCTCCTGCCATCCATAATTATAGGCATAATCCTGAGAGGTGTATGGAAACAGCTGAGCTCTAGGTGGGCCTGGGAAAGCAGGCATGTAATGGGCATCAGGGCGGCTCCAATGTGGGCCCCTGTCTCTGGGGTCCGGCGGAGGATACTGCATGTCCCATTCCTGCTGAGTAAACCTGGAGTAATGCTCTTTGTCTTGTTTTCTGTGACTGGGGTCAGGCAGCTGCTGGCCTCTCCGATCCATCTCCAAGGTTAGACTTTAACACCTCAAGTATCCATTAGAATAACACTTTATGTTGGTTTGATTTTTAAAATGGAATTAACCAAAATGATTGAAGGAGTAATGCTGCAATACTCACAGCTCAGAGAAGAAGGCAAAGTGCATCAGCAGCTGCCACATCATTGGTGAGGAAACACACATGAGCTGATAAAGAGTCAGTCTGATAACAAGAGGAGAAAGTTCACACACTGTTACCCAAAAAAGATTCAGCAGTGGCAGAGAAACAAGAGAAGCAGTCTGAGGGAGACAAAGGTTAGATTAAAACAAAGAAAAAAAAAAGTTTAGTTTTATAAAGATAACAGTTTTCAAAGATTTCAGATTATATTTAGATTAATTAGATTAAATGTGGAGAAAATCTCTTCATCCCACTTCCTGTCAGTGAGCTGTAGGTAAAAGTGGAGCACGCCCTGACAGCTGTTCCAGCTGTGATCCATCCCCTCTGGATGATTTATAAAAATAAAATAAAATCACTCACAGTCTCCATTAGTGTGAATGTTAATCCCAATCCAAGGATTTGTCATGTTTGAGGAAAAAGGCAACTTTGTTCGCTGTGATTGTTGCCACGTTGTCGGTAGTGAAGCTGTTCAGGGAGCAGACACACTGAGCCGATCCCAGGTCAGCTATAAGGAACATTCAGGGAAATGGGAGATCTGGAAACTGACCTCTAATCAGCTCTGGGACCGACTGCACAGTCGCTTCAACATGTGTCCACAAGAGGGCGCAAGAGTATAAACTACGAAACTGCAGCGCAGCATAACTGGCTTCATTTTTTTTACTTTTCTGGAATCATATTCCGATTTAAAAAAGGGAATATATCAGTCTGTGTGTGAGAAAAAAATAATCTGGAAAAAAAAAAGAATGCAAATAAACTTTATAATCTGCAGCTATGGTTACATTTTAGATGCATTCAACTTAAATTTTGGTTTTAGTTTGGTTGGTGATAAATATTTGACTGGGGATATTTTCTGAGTAAAAACAAAATACAACATTTCAATAACCAATAGTCTTAAAATCACAGGTTCTAGACAATCAGGTAATCTCAGATTAACACTTAAAAAGTTGGCAATACTCTTAGATTCATTTAAAGGACTTGATCAATATTTGTTTGATTCTAATTGGTTAGGGCATAGAGCTTGGAATCAGGTTTTTGAGCCCCACTCCCACAGACTGCCACTGTGGGTCTCTGAGCAACACCCTGAACCCCACACTGCTCCATGGGCGCCGCATGATGGCAGCCCACTGCTCCCCAATGGGATGGCTTAAATGCAGAGGTAAATTTCTCCAATGTGAGATCAATAAAGTTCAATTATTATTATCAATTATTATAATATCAAGGATTTAACTGAAAAATGACATGTCCGAAATAACGAGACCGCGGATATAAGCGG
>NW_015150795.1:418672-423611 GCF_000732505.1 Cyprinodon variegatus
ATGGATGGATGGATGGATGGATGGATGGATGGATGGATGGATGGATGGATAATTGAAAAACAGGCAGATTTGTTTTTGCTCAGTTTTTTCTGGGGGCTGTATGTTTCAGGTAAAACTCAAGAAAATATATATTTCTAGATTTCCTCTAATTATGGGATGGAAACACCAAACCACCTTCCAAGCAGATTCTGGTGTAGATTAAGCTTTTAGTTACTAAACAGATAATATAACAGTAAAATGAAACATGCTGAAATAATCTTTTCCCTACTTCCTTTATTACGTACAGTAAATCTGTTTTGATCAGGGCTATTAAATATCTGCAGATAGAAGGAATAATTAGCTAAAGTTCATTATTACAAATAGCCTAATGTTTCATATATTTTTATGATTCAAAATGTAACTGTTGAGAATTAAAAATGGATGCACGAAACTTCGTTTTATCAGTGATCAGGTTCCAGTATATAAAATGTGAAGGGCTTTGTTCTGAATGTGTTACTGTTCACAAAGGTGTGCCACAAGCATCTGTTTTGGGCCCCCTCTTATTTATCTTGTACATCAACAATGTTGAACAAAATTTATCTCATTAAATATGCATTTTTACGCTGATGATACCATTATTTATTGCTTTTTTTCCTTTTCTTAATGCTGACAAAATAAAATGAATGTTTTCAAATCACAGGAAGGTGCCTCAAACCCTGCCAGCATTGTTCACTCTGGAGGGGAATGTCATTGAGGTGCTACATGAATATAAATACCTTGGAATTTTAATTGATGACTCCCACACCTTCAAACCTTTTATTGATAAACTTGTGAAGAAATTAAAAGTTAAACTGGGCTTCTTCTTTCATGTTTTTATTTTAGAGTTAAAAAAAAAAGGTGCCTTGTCTCTGCCACGTTTTTAACGGTCTTATGGTGAATTTTTTTAAATAAGAATTCTACTTCTTTATGTCTTCAAATGCTTCATTAATTAAGGTTCATCACAAACTGTGAAGCCATGACATCACTGTGACCTTTACTCTCAGGTGGGATGGCTTTTCCTGTCTACCAGAAGGCAGTGATATTGGTACACTTTTATTTACGATTAATGTTCCTTTTGCTCGCACAGAACTAGGGAAAAAGCCTCTAGCTACACAGCTCCTCTTTGTGCATGGAATATTTATCTTTAAATGCTTTTAAGTTAAAAGTGAAAGAACTTTAATTGTTTTACTTGATATGTTTTTTATGTACCTGTCATTTAATTTAATGTATCTCTGTTTATTATTTAACTTTGCAGCCTCTTGGCCAATATTCCCTTGAAAGAGGTTTTTAATCTCAATAGTAAAGGTTAAATAAAAAATAAAATAATAAAATCATCTATAAATCTATAATTGTATCTATAATCTAAAATCTATAGTTTCCACACAATCCTGGGATGTAGGAACTGGTACAGGTTGTCTTCTTTAATTTGACCACTGGAGGGCGCTAGATTCACAGAAACACAGGCGCACATGTCTTCTTCGCGGGTCCGGGGATGAACTGGCTGGAAGTCAGGCGGTGTATTTGCATGCTGCCGACCAGCAGCCAATAGGAGTCCTTCATGTTAATGAGTAGTGGGGCTCAGAGGCTGAGTTACTGACAGGGAACACACAGTTCACCGGCAAACAGCGAGCATCCCGGCCGCACCGACAGGAGCTCTCCACCCGCTCTGGACCCTTTAGGACACCGAACCGCCTGGATGTGCAATATGACTTTTGAGGAAACCGGAGGAGAAAACTCAGTAGAAAGGTCAGCATCTGAATTTATACACAGAATAAATATATTTTATTTTGATTTCAGCATTTCTGTTTTTATACGTCGAGTTTTTTCTTATTTGTAGCTTTTTAACGGTGTGACGTTGCTCCAACTGTTTGCTACACTAAAGTCAAGCTAGTTAGCATTAGCATCCCAGGCGGCAGTTGCGATCAAATGCGACGTTAAATCAATAACGGTCCCTTTAAAGAAGTGAACAACTTCTGCAAAAACTTTCAATACATTGATCCAAGACCTCCTCTTCCCTGCAGGATGGAATCGGTGGCTGAAGCCTTGGAGGAGGTCCTGAGCTCCGCCTTGCCTCAGGGTTGCATCACAGTCGGAGTTTATGAGGCTGCAAAGTCACTAAACGCGTAAGTCCATCAGATCCTGCGTGCAAAATAAACAAAAAGGTATAAAAACATCAATGATGATCTTCTCACTCCTCTTTTTTTTTTTTTATTCTAGAGATCCAGACAATGTGGTGCTTTGCCTCCTGGCTACAGATGATGAGGAGGATGTGGCCCTGCAGATCCACTTCACCTTGATCCAGGCATTCTGCTGTGAAAATGACATCAACATCCTGCGAGTGGGCAACATGAGGCGTCTGGCAGAAATCCTGGGCGGAGTGAAGCCCGGAGGGGAGCCCATGGACATGCACTGCATTCTAGTGACTGTAAGTGTTGCTCATGTTGGTTCACTGTGCTGTAATACTCATTAGCAGTCTGATTAATCGCTGCAGCTATGTAGCTTTGCCAAGGACTGAGCAGGTTGCAATGTCAGTGTCTGCGTTTTGCAGTGTGATCATTTTAGAGCAGCATTAACTCACCATTCTGCTTTGTTTCTGCAGAACCCGCAGGCAGCCCTGTGGAAGGACCCTGCACTGAGCAAAGTGAGCAGATTCTGCAGGGACTGCCGCTGTTTGGATCAGTGGGTGCCGGTCATCAACCTGCCCGACCGATGAAAGCTTTGGATTATCGTCATCTGTAACGTTTGCAAACCGTGGGGGAAATTTAAAAAAAAGCCTGCGTTCATGTCTGTGTTGGACTTAATCTGAAAGCCCCCCAAACCCCTTCCTCCTGCCCCCCGACCCCTTCCTCAGCAGCCACCCAGACAGCTAAGGAACAGTTAGGAGAGAAGGGGATGAATTAGAGAAGGTTTCAGCAAATTTCCAGCATCAGGATGAACCGGCAGGTGAAGGAAGAGTGACTCAGCAGTCCGCGTTCTCAGGATTTCCGTATGACTGCCGAGAAAGAGTCCTTTCACAAGGAAAAGGGCATCATGTGAGCAGAACGAGCGCACGGCGTGGTGAGCACATGTGCAGCTTCTGAATGGAGAGAGAGGGGGGAGAGCTGACAACACTCCAGGAACTGGACCAAGCAGGGGCGGACATGTCAGCGCTCAGCTTTTTTGGACCTTTCCTGTGAAAAGTTCAACCAATAAAAAAAAAAACAAATATTACTTTAGAGTTGCATTTATTTAATGCTATTTAAGAATTGTCACTTTAACTTAAGAAAAAGGGAAAGTTTTTTTTCTCCTGTTGCTGTTAGATTCTTAATGACAACTTGTTCAGAGGTTGGATGTTTTTATGTGTTGTTAATTTAATGGATTTTATTTATTGTGCAAAGTTGGCTGCAGTTGGCCATGTGAAACTGAAAGAAATAAAACCAAACAAACACTTATCCAGTTTGTTCTGTCTCCATGATTTCCAGTAACTGCAGACACTCTTTAAAGGAAGTACCGAGGCGTGCTTTTATGACAGCTTCTGCTCAGCAGAGCTCACTGACCCGGAGGGTTTGGCAGGTTACGCTGCTCCTTTGGCAGGAGTCAAACTTCTGCAGCATGCAGACTTTTGCACGAAGAGGAAAGATCGTTTAAAAGAAGGCAGCAAAGAATCAGACGAGAACAGTCAGAGTTGGTTATTTACCCGTGCAGAATGCATTTTATCTTAAAACAGCTGAAAGTTTTTCTACCTGGACTGAACATCTTGTCTTGTTTATACTTTGAAAAATGCATAAAGCTCAGACTGGATGGAGAGCTCCAGTTAACATGATCAAGTCTGCAGATTATTCTTTTAAATCTGCACTTTTAACCGTGCCATTCTACACAATTGTCAATGTAAACAATGGGCTCTATGCACAGCTCCACTACTTCCTGAATTTAAGGTAGCTCCTTTGTTTCCTGTCTTTCATTACTGGACGAACTGATTAATCCAGGTGTGTCTGGCCAGTTACTTAGGTCATACACACTTGGATAAATCAGTGCATCCAATCATGAAAGACAGGAAGCAAAGGAGCCTCCTGAAGTTCAGGAAGTGGTGGAGTTGTGCATAGAGCCTATTCTAATCTAAGCTTAAGGTTGTTACTCATCATTCAGCTCCATTTCTCTGTTAAAGATTGAAAAGCTATGCATTTTGTTTCTCTATATTGAGTAAGAAAAAAATCCATTAAAAGCTGAAAATATCCCTATTGGTTTGAATACTTTTTTCACTGGGCTCTAGAAGGAAATGCGGTTAAATTTGTAGGATCAGGCTCATTGTAGCAGCCATCTGCTTTAATGCAATCCAAGCTATATTTACTGCTGACTGGATAAAAATAGCTAGAGGGAAGAAAAAAAGAGCAGTTGAAGACCCCTCTCAGGCTGTAAAAAGAGAGAACCAGAAGTTATTAGTGCTTGTGCTCAGAGGGGAGGGACAAAGCTTTCCACACAGAGGGTCATGAGACAATGGCTGCGTGACTCAGGCCTATTCAGGTCTCATATTGCTAGAGCCGTACAGTAGTTTAGCTCAGAGGCTAAAAATAGCCCCGTGAATAGAGGCGGCCCCCTCTGACCACTGACACACTTGCAGCAGAGGGGGACCAGTGATGGTAGAAGAGATGTCAGCTCGCAGCCTGGGATGTCAAGGAGAAACCTGGTGCTGCTCTCACAGATGGTAGGAGAGCAGATTGGGATGAAGAACTGGGTCAAAACACTGAATGTAGGTTAAGAAAGTAGCAAGAGATCTTATGTAGATTTCAGGGTTTCAGTGGGTCAATAAAAATAATTGAAAGTCATGAAATTATTATTTTTTTAATTACCCGTATTTTCACGACAATAAGGCGCACCGTACTAAAAGACGCAGTCTCAGTTATGTGCGGCATTGCACCTGACTATAGGGCGCAGGTTTTATATA
>NW_015150795.1:425688-433715 GCF_000732505.1 Cyprinodon variegatus
GCATGCAGGGAAAAGTTTGTTTGCATTGTTTCAGTGAAAGCTGACAGGCTGCAGGCATATGATGCTTTTGGTTAGAAGGTCAGGAATAAGACGCTTCTAAAGAAATCTGAAAATCTGAAACAAAAATCATGCCAGGAACAAGATCTGTTGACTTGCAGCAAAACACACAAGGCCTTCCTGTAACTCAGAGGCGGGGTGACTAAAAGTAGGCGAGATGCTGGAGATAGTGGATTACTAGCTCACTGGAACATTCACTAATGACTGACTCACCAACACCTCAAAATCAGAGATATTAATCTAAACATCTGATCGGAGTGACGATTACATCGATGTGGGTCACAAAATATGGTTTGACCTGGTTGGGAGTGTAACATCACACCTGAGGAGCTGATGGGGGGGGGGGAGACAGGGCTGCGGAGGATTGCATAACAAGCAGTGCATGGCTCGGGGCACATAAACACTTGGAATGAGAAATTAGAGCAAACATGTTTGTGCGCCTGACCTTGTTAGCTCATCATCCTGTTTGAACACAATGACCTGTGGCTGGGACGGAGGCTCCATGATCACAGCGTAGGAAAAATAACCCCCCCAGGATAGGCTGATAAATATATCAGCCTCCTGAAGAAAAACATAGAGTGACGTATGACCAGAAAAGCAAACATGGTCACAGCAGAAGGACATGAAAAGTATTCACACCCGTGGAATGTTTCCACATTTTGATCAATTTACAGAATCAAACTTCAGTTTCAATATGAGATACAAGAAACACGTCGTAGAGAAGTGAAAGGAAAAGGATGAAAGCTTTGAAGCCTTTAGGGAACGTCTACGCCAGGTTTACACATCTATGAAATGTTTCTCTGTTGCTTAAAAAAAAAAAACCTCAAGCTCAGTCAGACTGATACAGAAGAGGATTAGGGCCACTGGACAAAAAAAAGGTTACTGATTTTAAAATTTTATTTCAGTTTACTATGGGAAAAAAAATCTGAATTCTGACTTTAATCTCAGAATTCTGACTTTTTATTGTCAGAATTCTGAGAAAAAAGTCAGAATTCTGAGATTAAAGTCAGAATTCTGACTTTAATCTCAGAATTCTGACTTTAATCTAAGAATTCTGACTTTTTATTGTCAGAATTTAGTGAGAATTCTGAGAATAAAGTAAGACTGACTTTTTTTGCGCCCCCGGGCGGAAATACGACACAAATCCGACGACAGATTAAAAAGCTTTACTCGTCATTAAAGAAACATTAAATATATCCTGCACAATATGTATCGAAATATCTTAATTTTGAAAACTTAATTTTTATTTGTTTTTTTATGTCTTAATCAAGGTCATTGGGTGGACGGGGGGGCACCCTAGCGCCCTCTATTGACCAGCTGCTACTGCTTAAGATTACTGTCGTCTGTCTTTTAAAGACATTATACAAAATAAATAGACAATTTATAGGAAAAAATTGCTCAGTGTGACACTGTCTTTAATTAGATAACTTCTTTTTTTTTTTTTTTAGCTGCATATAAACTTATGTTGATCAGTTTATGTTGAATTATTGCCTTTGACTTTTTAAGAACTCAAGATTTCTGGGGAACTTCCCAACGCCAGGACCAAATTTTCCACCTGTTATCACATATTCTGTATGACAAGGTTTTACCATCCTGCTAGAAAAAACATGAATCATCAAAATATGCATGGATTGTTCAGAGAAGGGAAATTTTCAAAGAACTTCATGATCAAATGCTTTATTACTGACTTAAAGAGTAAGAAAGGTTGCCAGAGCAAACATAAAGGTAAAATGTTAAACGAATAAAAGCTAAAATAATACTGTTTGCAATCAATCAACATGCATTTGATTGTTTCCCACGATCATCCAGGAAACGTGAAGCAACCAGTTAAAGAGGAAAGTTGCAAAACACATTTCTGTCACTGCCGAAAACCTTTACTTATGACTTTACAGTTGTTTCTATGTCAGACTCTCCAGTTTAACAATTAAGAAATCCAGTTTGATTCAATGGAAAACCAGATGATATATATCCTGAAACTCCTCTGTGATGGTAACACATTTATCTCCAAGACAAAAACAGAATAATGTGACCATATTTACAAAATCTTACCATGTATAATCAGTGTATATAATAAAACATTTCTGCAGTTAGTACAGCCCTGGAAGGAACGTTTAAGAGAACCAACCAAAAAAAGATCTATAATGCATTTTATTTATATGCACTTTATAATTGCAAAAACAGATTATAAAGTGCTACAAAATAAAAGTTAAAACAGATCAAAGTAAATACAGTGTCAAATAAGAACAATTTCAGCAGAAAACATGCAGCGGAACAAGAATAAAGCAATTTAATATCCTAATCAAACATAATTAGTAGGCTTTTATGAATAAAATGTTTGTAAAAGAGTGGCGAGCTCACAGGTAGGCATCTACAATATGTTGGAGGAAATATATAGTCTACAGTGCAGTATTAATAGATTTTTCTATCTCTTGAATAGTTTAGATCATAAAGTATTTTAATGTCAACATGAAAAAAAAATAGCCCTGGATGAAATAGTTGTTTCCTTCCAAATCCTAAAAGTTTGCAGCAACATTTAAACAATTCAGAAATTAGTCTGTTATGTCATTGTGGGGGATATGTTCTCCTTTCTCTTTTGCTAAAATGTAGTTACTCAGCAACATTGTAGGATTTTCAAATGGCCTCATGACACAGCTTCTCATTTCATATAACGTCTCTTTCATAAAACATATTTAGAGATAGGCTTTGAATCACTAACTACTACAAATTAAAACTCAAGATCATAAATGACTGCTGGATAGACTCAAAGATCGTGTTTTAGTTTTACATCAGATGTATGCAGGGGCGCTGCCAGGAATTTGGGGCCCCATGAAAGACAATGATATGCCCCCCCCACCCCCCCCCCCAAATAAAAAAAAAATGCAAGCTTTAAAACTGCTATCAAGAATCACTAAAGCGTATCTTTTACATTTTCCAATGTAATTGTTATTGTAAAATTGTGACAAAGGAAAATTATCAGAACACGAAAAAGTTAAATATAAATTATTCCAAACGGCATATATCTGTGGTTAAAATACTTGGTTACTTCATTCATGGTTTGTTTTACTGTTTAGTGCTGAAAAAAACTGCTGGATTTTCTTTTTATAGTTGAAATATCTATTTGGACACATCTTCTCTTCTTCTTATGGACCCCACCTCAATCAAGGGCCCTTAGAAACTTTTCGCCCCTGGATGTATCTAAAATATAAATCCAAAATAAATAAACTTTTTTTCTCAGCCTCACCTTCCTGTTGAATAATAAGCTCTATGTGTCCTCTTGGAGTAATTTTGCTGGATGATCACTTCTGAGAAGATTTACCACTGGTTTATATTTTCTCAATTTGTCTCCATAACAGCTGTTGCTATGGAGATGACACCCTCCTGTTCTTTAGATACCAGTGAATTTGCTGGATTTTGAATGGGACTGAATCTGCTGTTCTTTGGGACTTTTCACTTGTCAGACAATTTCTATTAAAGTTATTTATAAATTCTCTAGCGGTAAACTGGCCTGAGTGTGACAAATGAAATGTAATGAGAAATTTTCTTGAGTCATGATTGATAAAGAAGGGCATTTGTTGTTTAAACTGGGCCCGGTTACTTTAGCTAGGTTCCACATTTTAGGAACCTAGCTAAAGTAACCTGGGATCCATGATTCCTTGTAACAACAGACTTTATTTGAGAAATATTTATATTGACATAAATACAGCTCATTTGAAAATGAAATACAGTAAAATGTTTAGTTTTATTAATTTGAATAAAATATTGTGACACGTTTATCCTGCAGTGCTTTCAGGGAAGATGGCACATGCTAGCTCCTGTAGCATTAGTTCCTTCCAGCCAAAACAGCAACGAGTAACATTGAAACTTTTTCACACCTGGAGCACACTGACGTCAATAAAAAAGTATAAATAATACAAGGTGTTAAAGATGAGGAGGAACAAATGGAGGAGGAGGATAGATGGCTGAAGTAGCTTTGTGTGGCTTCTGCTAGGAGATGCTAACCAAGATAGAGAATAGCTTCAGTTTGTAACTGAGACTTTTTATGGTTAGGATCAGAAAGAAAACATTTTCTCAGATATATTATTAAAATTAGTTACAACGCCTTAAAGATGTTTCATTGTCACTTTAAATGAGCGCTCATTCTCCCCTGATTTGGTTTTGATTTCACATTAGCTAAGGCTAACCATGTTAGCTCTAGCTAATATGGTTAACAGTAGATCAAAATCTGATCACATTTGTAAAAAAATATATACATTTGTTGAACTAAATATAAGTTTTTATGTATCATAAACTATAATTTTTAAGTTAATAGTAAAATGTAAGTATATTGGCCCGACATGTTCAAGTAGACGTGGATCCTTTTAGGAAATTACAAAAATATTTGTGTAGTTTCTGTATTTACTAACTATTCTTGTGTGATGTTAACACTTCTTATATGGCATGACTTGTTTAGGTGTGAAAAAAATAAAATAAATTAGTGAGTTAAAAATTTTCAAAGCACACTTTATTAATGCAAATAAGCAATAAGCCAGTCCATTATTGAGTGAAAGCCAACACCCTCCTCTATCTCACTTTAAGCCTTTATTTATTACCCCAAAGCACTTGCTTGACTAAATAATGCTGTAATAATGAAGACTGACAGGTATAACTGTGACCGAAGTTTCTACCAGTTTATTACAGAATATATGTGGAAGCTAAGAGAACAGAATAGCTGAAAGTATCCTCAGAGGTGGGGGGGTATAAAAAGAGTCAAGAAAGTGGCAAAAATACATCCATAAATAGGAATATGGAAACAAATATTAGAACCACAATCCTGATTCCAATAGGAATCACTCAATGATGAGTTTGACCAACTGTAATGGCAGCTGGTCAGAAACTCATAATTTAACTACACTGAGCGGGAGCATGTGACTCTGAAATTAACAACCTTCAGAGAGGATGTCGTCACTAAGAGAAGATTCCAAATGAGATATCTTCAGCATCAGTGATGTATTTCACGTAAAAGCAGAGAAACAGCTGTAATTTCCTTATATGTATACTGATTTCAATCAATCAATCAATCAATAATCTTATTATCCCTAAAGGCGGGCATACACTGTACGATTCTTTGCCCTTTTTGGATAGATTCTCCAGTCATGCGAGAATTTTCCGATAGGCCCTACTTTCAGCCTGATCGTGCGTCGTGTAGTGTACAGGGGGTAATGAGGGGCGATCAGCCTCTCACGACCACCTCCCGATCAGGAATCATAAAGTCGGGAAAAAAAATCAAACATGTTTGAAATTTAGTCAATCGCTCAGTGCGCAAACAAGGATTTTTTTTCTTCTTCTTCCTCTTAGATGAAACACAGAAACATGGCGGGGGTGTGGTTGAAATTGAGTTCTTTCTGTAAAATTGACAGACCGTAGTAGCCATGTTTGCTCAGCTGTGTTTTTGTCCAAAAAAATCGTCACCTTTTCTTTTTAGATCTTTTAGAACACAAAATTGCACAAATTGCAAAGGCAGCACGTTTCACTCTAATAAGCTTCATGCTCCTTTTCTACATGTTTGGCTTCCAGATAGACGAGCCCGAGTAGCGCCATTTCACTGTGGTCCGACATGGTTTTTAGACGTATAGTGCAAGCAGGTAAATCGCAACATAGCGTCAGGCCACAAAGTATGAGAACATACATCATGAGCTGTGAGCTCACACTGTCCGAGAAAACTCTGTGGTTTCCTTGGACAGTGTGAGCTGTAGCTTTGTGCAACAATTGAAAAAAATCGCACAGTGTACGCCCGGCTTAAAGACAGCAATTGTTGTGTAGCATAGTAGATATAAAAACACAGTCAACCCGACATTAATGCCATACCGAAAAACAAAGATCAGATCATATAGAGCTACATTGTGTAACTTTTAGCCACTAGGGGCACTAGCAACATTGACAGGCACAAAATTAAACCCTTTCTCCCAATGTTCTGTAATCTGATATCCAACCACAATGGATAAGCAGGCTGAGAATTTATGGAATTCCTTGTAAAGGTAACATTAACCGCTCTAGATTAAATCCTACATCCCAGAACGAAAAATATGTCTGATCCGGTAAGCCTCATATCTGTTTTGTTGCACAACAACAGCTTTCAGCTTGGGTAGCTGCGATGTTTAAAGGGAGCTCAGACGGCCATAAAGCGGCGCTCTGGGTCACATGACGCACTCAGTGATGGAACCAATGGATACGCACCAAGTGCTGTACATGAAAAATCATTTAGTATATATGAAATGAAGCTAATACTTGGGTCAAAAGTTACACAGTGTTGCGTGAAAATGACAGAAAAACAAAACGTCAGAGAAATTTCTGACTGTAGGAACAAAGGATTGTTTTAAATCTACACCTAAAGGTAGCTGGAACTAATTACTAAGATGTTCTGCTCATCTTTTAGACATGGTACCTGGTCCTTTTCAGCAGAGATTGATTAACACAGTTTTTTTAAGGGAAATGCCAATTATTTTGACATCAATCTAATTCATCCAGATTTTGTACTGCTGGTCATTTTTTAGGTTGATTCTTCGAGCCGTTTCTTTTTTTCCTCCAATACATGATAAAATGTCACAATGATAAATGTTACACAAGTCTCAAATTAAACAAAAAAAAAACTACAAAAAAAAGAAAATAAACATGCTAATATCATCCGAAATTATTGATGGGCCGAAGTGTTGGTCTGTTTCTACTGTACAGGTGAGGAAGCTCCTTCAGGTTTATTTAAACCATTTTGGTGAATGTTTTTCTTTATTGTGAAGTCTTTCCTAACTTTGACAGATAAAAGTTCAAACCAACAGAAAAAGTTGAAAAGAACAAGAATAAAACATCTGCATAAAGATGGGATTGACCGTAAAAACCCAAAGAGAGTCCACATACGGTTAACAGGTCATCCTGTAAGCGAAGCTGCTCTGTTTTATCCCTCTTAGCGTGCAAACTCTCTCTAGACTGGGAAGTGTTGGCAGCTTTTTGGAAATCCACAATGAAAGGATCCACATGCTACATGGAACAAACTTCCAGGTGATCATTTCCAGATTATCACTACTGGTGAATGTTAATCCATGGCTGCCTAAGGCATCAGCTGACCCTCACTGGCAGCAGAGCTTCTCTCTCCATTTGTCGCTTTGTAAAGCCCGGCAGACCCATCATCCACTGACAGGATGTCATTATTCTGTATGTTCCTTATCAGTAGAACACAAACTCACTCTATCCTCAAGCAAACATGATAAAAGTAAGAGGCTTGACGATCTGATAGGCGCAGTGAGTAAGGGGCCTTGTTTAGGCATCATTTGATAATTATTCCTTAAGAGCTGCAACGCTTTAGGCCCTCATGCAAACTGTTTGGACCTGATGCTTTGATGAACTGTCAGACATCTGCCCGTTCTTTGGTTTTATCTTTATTTAGAAGGTGTATGTAAAAAAACAAAAAACAAAAAAAACATGTAGACCCCACGGAGGAGTTTAGGCAAGTTGGTTTTAAAACTATTATCAGGCAGTTACATAAGAGTTTTAAAAAGCAAGGGGGGTGTATTGAGCTACAAAACGGTGCAGGACTTCTTGTCCTTGAAGGGGTTCTCTGAAGTCGGGATGCCCATTAGCAGAGGGTCGTTCTTGGCGTGCTCTCCACAGTAGCGCATCAGGTCCGATGAAGCCTTGGACACCTGCAGGAAGCCAATCCACATTAGAGATCCTTAAAAGATATTAACTGTCAAATACATTTTTTCTCATATTTTCATAAACTGCACTTCTGAGAAAAATCTTTGAAATTTAGAAATCACATCGATATCCCTGAAAATCAACTGACATCTAATGTTTTTAGATGCCAAGAAATAGGTAAACAAAGATGCCTCTCTGTCTGCACAGATGAGACAAAAATGTACCTTAATGGTTTAAAGGCAGAGAAATGTGTGGCAGGACACTTATGCTGCGTTCACACCGGAAGGCAGCAGGCGCGGCAGAAG
>NW_015150795.1:434244-437084 GCF_000732505.1 Cyprinodon variegatus
GGCAGAATATGTTCGCTTTTATTATCCTGGTGCCTGCATTAGATTACTTAGATGAAAAACACCTACCAGCCGCCGCGGCGAACCGCGAGGAGGCGACCCGGCCAGAGGCTGCTGTTGAATGGGATCCTACTGACAGAGCACCGCTGGTATGTGGGGGTCTGAGCGGCTCCGACAGAAATAATATTGGAAGGCAGGATGGTAATCTGGATGAACTGACTGCACTGATTAAGTTTTTAGGTGGATTTTCTCACTTAAAAACATATTAAAATTACTTTATTCCCACTGATCACAGCAAATATGGCTGCAAGGCAGAGAAAGGATAGTGAAGCTCCGCCCAACGCGCGGCAGACACACTTTTGCACCGTGCAGCTGAATGTTTCCTGTTATTTTTTTTTTTCTGGGCTTATTGAAAATCTGAACTGTTTAATAAATACTGTTCCATTATTGTTGCAAAAACACTATTTCTGAATTAAAATCCAGAAATAAAACTTTCACTAACTTTTTGATTAAAGGAAAGGGTTTTAGGAGGAACGTTTCCATTTTCTCTGATTTGATTGAATTGTTTCCAATTTTCTTTATATTTTACTTTTTAAATAAACAGTTTTTGATTTTAACTTTTCTTTTACATATTTAATATATTCAAAGTATTTATTTTAAATGTCTTTTTTTCAGATTTAGTTTGTAATACTTGCATTCTTTTCTTCATATTGTGTTTCACAGATTACATTCTCTTCACTTAAAGCTGAATACAAAAGCCTCCAGATCAACAGAAATGAATCTTCGCTCCTCACTTCAGAAGAAAGCCGGAGGAATGAAGAGAATGTTATTTGGAAAATGCTATTTTTTTAATAAAATACAGTTTGTAAAACTCAGTCTGAAAACAGACATTTGAAAAAAAAAAATCTGTAAAACATATTTTTGATTATAAAAACCATTGAAAAAAGAAAATATGAAAACAAAAGCAAAAAGTTAGTTTTAGAAGTTTTTTAAAATTATTTTAGGTTAAGTTTGCTTGCAAAATTAGATAAATTAGATATTGGAACAAAAATTAAACACCAAAACCATAAGAACAGGGACCCAGGAAACATGGCACCGAATGATCAGGTCAATTTGGGAAGATATACATAGGCATGCAAAGCTTTTCAGATTACACATAAAAAAAAAAGCCTTTTTTATTCAGTTCTAAATGTTTCAGTACTTCCACTTTTATACATTTCATTTGTGAAATGTGATAAAATGTGAAAAACTTTAGGAAAAAGGATTGATTTGATGCATCCACAGATCAGGAGTGAACAGAGCACACACTTTTATCCTCTCGATGCGAGCCTCCCTCCTCAGCTGCTGCACCGTCCGCCTGGCCTGAGCAATGCTGCTGGAGCTCGGCGCTTTAGATGACATCTCCGCTTTCGGACAACTGCGCTTGAACCTGTGGAAGAGAGGGTTAGACCTGAGTTTAATTAGACAAAGGATACAGATGGTATTTACACAAGGTTAGCCGACAAAGCCGAAGCTGTTTAAACACTGATTGGCAGCAAGATGTTTCTGTGGGATTACAGAAACATCAAAGAGGTCAGGCTGCTGGTTAAAATGCAGTTGTGACTGGAGCCTCTTTATTAGAAAAAGCAGCAAGTAGGCCATTCAAATCAGAGTTGATATGTTATCAATGTTATCCGTTCACAAACAATCTCCTTCAGAAACCAAGGTCTTCGTCTTTACGTACATAGACCGCGGTTCCTCCCATGTGCAGGGTATCTGTACCAATAACTTAGTGTGTAGAGTTATGATATCAATCACTGGCATATTTTAGATAAAATAGAGCAGTTTGGAAGCAGCAACAATAAACAACATGCTAATAGCAGGAGATGTTCAGGGAATATTAATATTTCAAAACTATTGAATACTTCATAGTGCCAAAGGGAATATTTCTGCATTTATATACATATAGGAGTTTGGAGAGCTTGAAAAATTGACCTAAAGTTGTAAAGTGACTAAAAAATGGGTCAATTAGTTCATCTTTTAATATATATATATATTTTAAAACAGCATTAGTTTTGCATTGGGCAGATTCTCTAGTCCAGTCTGAGTGACTGTTATGGTGGTTTCCTGATTCTCCAAACCAAGGTCACATGACATCTACTACTGCACCGAAGAACTGCAAACAGACAGCAAAGCTAACAGAGCCCAAAGCTAGTGTGACACCCAGTGTTAAGCCTGGTTTATACTCTGCAAGGTCCCTGAGGTCCGTGCAGCCAAATGATGTCATTTTAGCAACCAAGCCCGTCCAAACAGCGCACCTAAAAACAGTCGTAAATACTTGGATATGGAGCTAAACCAGTGACAGCTGTAAAACATTGAAAAAATCAATGATGAAAATTCAAACGTTGCAAAAAAAGTGAAAAATTGCTATGACCACTCATTTTATGCTGCAGGTTATTATTTTTTTTAAAGAGAGATGGTTTCAGTGTTAAGCAGGCACTGTTTTGGCATTGGGGCGGTGCTAAACTGCATGCTCCTTCAGGGGCCGTCTGTTTTTCCTGGTACTCATCATCATCTATCTTTTTCTTTTTTTTTTCAATAGAGCATTATGATTTATTCTGCAGTTTTAAAATATCAACTATATCACAATAGCACATATATCATTTGACTGAAAGTGTACCAACAATACAGTTAAAGAGGTTGGAAGGGCACAGCGGTGTGAAAACAATGCCATCTGGAAATAAAATGAAAAAAAGAAATTATCTGACAGTTACTGCCAGCATATTGCCTTTAACGCATCAACATAGAGGAAAAGCTGCACATTGAATACTGAAGTCAAACCATTCAATATAAAACATAAAATA
>NW_015150795.1:437712-446366 GCF_000732505.1 Cyprinodon variegatus
TTTCCTACAGGTTTCTTATTCCTCTCTACTTCGGCGATGTGTGCTGTCCTTCTATCTTCAAAGTTGTTCAATGGTAAATTTAACGGCCTTCCCCTCCGTGAAACATGGCATTATAAGACAATGGTTTAAAGACATGCTTATTCATTCTTTGTATGCATTAAAGACACGGAAATACTCCATCCTCTCCTTAGTTGCTAGTTGTAGTTAGTCTGTTGAGAGATTCTAACAATAAGCAAATTCTAGTGGTATGCTGACCTGCAAATGAGATGATGTCATGTTTGGGAGATCAGCTCTGAATGTTCTCCTTCTCATAGATGCAGTAGCAATTAAAGATCAGACTTTCACCCCTGTGCACCAAAATAACAAATTTTGCAATTCTGTAATATGAAAGAAAAACAATTTTTGCAGTCCCCCAAAACTACTCTGAATCAGTTCAACTATTTTATAACAATTTATTGTAAACTTGTGGAAATTTTTTTTTACACCAAACCAGGATTAAAATAACAACCTGCCATTCAATCTATATTTAGGCCTTTTAGTTGCAACCTGTGCAAACAAATGCATGAATGGTTTATTACTAAATCAATCAAAAGGGTGATGAGACAAAACGAAACACCTTGAGTTCCTACTTTTGCTTTTCAAAAAACTTTTCTATTTGGGGAGAAACAAAAGAAAAATAAATAAGGAAAAAAATCATAATGACAGCAGTATATCACTAAGAACTCCAAGCAGAAGGATTTTTCATCTCAATGACTGTGCAACTTCTGAGAAATGACTGTTGACTTAAAGCTGAATTGACTCAATGTGCGTAAAAGCTCTGACCCAACCTAACAGACTCCTGTTTCACAAGTCCCACTTCCAGGATGCAATGGTTTGTCTTTGCCGGCTCGTTACGTCACTCCCTGCGCTAATTGCAGGAGAGGCTGCAAAGTTGCTATTTTCAACTATTCATTCCGGCTATTTGCTGTGCAGAGCTCCGGGCGGAAACGGACCTTGAGCAAACTCTGATGTCCCCTGTCTGAGCGCCACACCAGGAACAACCTAATGCACAGTGATTTCTACCAGAGGAACAACTTTACAAGCTAATGCAACAGGAACAGAACAAAGTGGTTTTACTGTTACTGCAGGACATGATGCACTGTGAGGCAACAAGCTAAACGTGCGCTCTGCAGACAGAATGCTCGGTTCTGATCTAATTCTTTTTTTTCCTGGAAAATAAAGGAAAAAGACTGCAGGACGCGGAGTGCTGGCATGCGGTGCGCTCAGTGTTCACTGCTGCCGGATATCATGGAGGAGGGGGAACGGCTCAAATCTAAGTCAGATGAAAAATGGGCAACTGCAGGCCCAACTACAGAGAGGAGGCCTGACCACGCATCCCTCTAATTCCCCCCACCCTCCCACTGCCCTTCCGCTTCCTCCACAGGAAACCGGATCGCCAGTTACCCTCCAAAGCATAAATGATTAAATATGGGGTGGAGGCTTTAAAAATAGAAGCTTCACACTGGAGAGTTACCAAGGAAACGGAAAAAATGAGTTCTGCTGCAGCTTTAAATAGAAATAGGGTTTTTTAAAAGCACCTCTTTAGGTGGAGCCTGACGGCAGATTAAAGACTAGGCTGACGTTTCAAATCACAAGCAACATTACGCTTGTTCAAAGTGCACACGCACACTCAATCTGCTGTTGTAAGTTTTGCTTTCTTGACCTTTGGACTCATTGTTCCATGTCGTGCCTCTCATGTCAACACAGCTGTGGCGTTTAAACACACAGCAGCTAGGCGTGAGTGGCTGCGAGAGGGAGAGTGGCGTCAGAGCGGGGCCGTGCACCGACACGCTGTGCTACTACAGACCCTAGAAACTTCCACCGCTAACCCAAACACTAACGCATCATGGCTGATACTCATGCACTCCTTTTTTTATCTATTAGATGCTGTGTGCAAATATCTAGTGCATCCAAATATGCCTTGGAAAATTAACAAAATAATCTGTGCACCGCTGCCCTATATGTTTAGTGGGTATATAAAAAGAAACGTTGATAAATATAGTGTTTTCCGGACATGATCGCTTGGGGAAACACCATCACGCGTCATTTGGACGTCTCGCTACTCCAACAGACCCCCTTTAAATGAGCAGAGTAATAACATCTCATCTCAAAAACCTGCAGAAAACTTCAAATCTGCATCCGTTTAAAGCCGGTAACTCGAAGCAGGAAAGCATGTATAACATGTAGGGGCATTGTGTCCCAATCAACTGTGCAGCCTCTGTTTATTTAGAAGTATTCAATAATACTAATGCATTAAAAATGAATAACTGGCTTTAAAAGTTTGCTTTATAATAAAAAACATCTCTCTGTATTTCTGCAGTGAAGGAGGTAACCTATAATAATCTGAAGCACAGGTCATTAGACTGACTGCTCAAGAGGAGGAGCAAATGTGCTCAACCACAGAGGTTGCCTCTGAATAAACAGGCAGCAATATTCTCTTTTTACATAAACTCCCCTTTAATGTGCAAGGAAACCACAGCAAATTGCTAAATTAATACTTTTCTGGAATTTACAGACCTTTATAAATACGCTACCAAAAAGACCAAAATCCAATGAACAAACAACGCTACATATCCCAAGTGTCGATCCAGATCGGCCTTTTTGAGCCTAAATAGAACCTCAGCATCGGGTGTGATGAGCTGACATGGTGCCATCTGCTGGCCGTACCACTGAACTACCAGAAAGCCCGACGGAGGTCTGGATGCAGCTGCTAAAGCTTTGCTAACACCAGTAGACCTATTAGCAAAGACGTGTCTATCAACTTCACAGCGACATCAGAATGCTTCCTGAGGTTTAGCTCCAGCTTCTAACGGTCAGACTGTTTTCCCAGAGCAAGTCCAGTTTTATTGCTCTTGGAATCAAAAATCTTCTTCTAACTTTTTACACTTGATCTTGGACTTTTTTCCCCCCTCAACTATACTGTGAGTTCTACAATCACCCCCATTGCTTCAGCGCGTTGAACAATTGTAGGCATGCACAGCGATGTAATCCTGGTCACACGATGTAATGGTAAACATACACAGAAAGTCTATATTTACTAGCAAACTGGACAATTTTGTGTGATACACTCCACTCTGTCAAAAGGTTTCAGTACGACTTTAGCAGACTGCAAAATCACAGTGCTTGCACCATTAAGGCCGCCGTGGTGAGGGGCAGGTTGGGTTTCATCGTAATATCAACGAAACCCCAAAATGGCATCTGTCAAGAGAGCAGGTACAAGAGAATTCGACATTAATTTAAGGGGGCGGGGGGTCTTTCTGGGCAGCGGGGGAAGCATGGGGCCGTCGATGTCCAGGCTACCGTCATCGGGTCGGGTTCGGTCACTCTGTCCCCAGCCCCGGTTCTGCTGCACTGTAGTCGACCAAAATCCCGGACGATTTTGAAATCCCCCCCGAACATTTTTTTAGGTAAAAAAAGTAGGACATGTCCGGGAAAAAGAGGACGTCTAGTCACCCTATTCACACCGAAAGCAGCAAGAGCAGCAAAAACGAGCACTATGCTTCATTTCTGATGCTTTTACAATTCTGATACGCGGCTGAAGCATCTTTGCTGCTCTAGCTGCGTGATGGAAAAAGTGGGTCCAGATTACCATCCTGCCTTCAAATATTATGTACACCGGCGGTGCGCTGTCACTAGGTGACCCTCTCAACAGCAGCCTATGGCCCAGTCATCTCCTCGTGGTTCGCCGCAGCAGCAGGAAGGGTTTTTTTATGTACGTAATCAAAACTGCAGGCACCAGGAAAATAAAGGCAAACATGTTTTGCTGGCAGATTTCAACATTTTAAGTTAATTTAAGTGTTAATAAACTGTTTCAGAGGAGTGATCATAGTGCTCTGCATCATCAGTGCTGTCTGTCTCCCTTTTTTCGTGGATGACGCAATCACGTTGTGTTACAGCCAATCACAGAAACTTGGTACCAAAAGACGAGGCATGTTTCGATACTCTGTAGAACCGAAGCATTTCGGTCGGTACCATAAAAGAACCGATGTTCGGTAGCCAGCCCTACTGCCACCTAGTGGCTGGAGGTTTAGGGGTTATTAAAAAGTAGGACCATAAAATTGATTTTTGCCTAGAGATATCTTTTTACATTTACAATTCAAAAACATCTAATTAAATATTGTGACAGAATCTACTTTTTTCCCAAACCCAGATTTCTGAACAACAATTCTCAAGCAATGTAGTAAAAAGTTCCTGGTTTGAGCTTCGACTGGGCCAGTTTATTATGATGCAAGTAAACTTTGATCTAAACCATCCCAGTAGCACCTAGCTGTATGCTTAGTGCTGTGACGCCATCCTGGAAAGAAATATCAGCTGTGCTGCTGCCATCAACACCTTTGTTTATAGATGTTTGTGCTCGGCCTGTTTTTCAGTGTAGTCCTGTTTCTCTGACCGTGACTGGCTGGATGTGCTCTCTTTCATCCTCTGACATGGGAGCTGGCTCTGAGCTCGTCTGCCTGGCTGTGTGTTTCCTGGACGGGGACAGTTGCTTTATATATCTCTGCTTCTGTCTCCTTGAACCCCAGTCAGCCTCAGCAGATGGCCGCTCACACTGAGCCTGGTTCTGCTGGAGGTTTCTTCCTGTTAAAAGGGAGTTTTTCCTCTCCACTGTCGCTACAAGTATGCTTAGTGTGAGGGATTGCCTTCGAGTTGATGAGTCGATGCAATCAACTGGTTTTCCTTAGATAGAATCAATCTGACTGGATGATCTGGTTGAATTGACTCTGTAAAGTGCCCTGAGATGACGTGTTTTGAATTGGCGCTATATAAATAAACTGAATCGAATTATCTTAATGGAAGGTAAACTTTTGGTAACCTTTCTTATTAAAGCTACAGTGTGTAATAATTACAGGGATATACAGTCAGAAATGTAATATATTATACATAACTATGTTATTTATCATCATCTACGAGCTCAGCCTCTTAACCTTAATATTTGCGTTGCCTTAGAATTCGTTATTTACAATTACATAGGAGCGGGTCTCGCAGCCATGGAGGCAGACATCTTTGCGCTACGGCAGCGCAGAGCCAACAAACTAGTGATTGCGAGATCGCCCATTGCGCTCGAAAGTAACTACGGCAAGTTGAGAGAGATGAACTGAGACGGTACTGAAACCTATACCCTACACAGACTAATGAAATACTATCTGTAAAATTATCTATGTAAACAAACCTCATCACTTGAGAAGGTAGGTGATGCGGACGTCGTGGAAGACATTTTGTCCCGTAACGCTCGCCGTACTGTTGGGGGGGAGAAGCGGTGGGGGGGAGATGTTCTTGTTGCTGCAGTCTGCAGTCTGAACGCTAGATGTCGCTGAAAATTACACACTGTAGCTTTAATGCTCATTTTTGTCTACTTTAGTGGTATTCATATTTTTGCTCTGGACATAATGTGCTCAAAGTTGACCTAAAACAAATGTATCTATTTTTTTATTTAAGCATTTATCAATAATAGAGTTTAGTCCAATTATATACAAGACAGAAGTTTATTGATAATTTCCATCTTTGAATTCTGACCCAGAGCAAATTTCTGTGAGGTACTAAGTGTTCCTTTCTGGACCACAGCAGCAGGAAGGGACCTTTGAAGGCTAATTACATTGACAGTGAACACTCCTCCCCTCAGGCCAGACGTGCATCGTGTGGCATATTGTCTATACTTAGTGGAGAGTTGAACAGAGTTTGCACACAGCTCCTGCAGGGCTGGTGTATCACACGTAGCTACCTGAGACCAGCCTGGTCTGATCAGGACCCTCTGGTCTTAGGCTAAACTAGTTAACAGAAACCCTGCAGGGTTTGACAGTAATGAACACATGACAACTTGATCCATTGCATAATTTGACTTTAGCCACTAGACAGTGGTCCCATGCAAGATGCATTATATATATATTTGTTTTCTGAGTAAAATTAAATAACGACAATAATTCCACAAAAAGAAATAGGAATTTGGAGTTGGGAACAAAAGGTACAGAGGGTCCTGGTTTTATGAGAGGTCACGAGCTGAGTTGGCTGTTTCCTGCACATTCCACGCTAAGCTATCCTGTCTCCATAGTTGTACCCTTCAATTTAACACACATTAGAACAGTGTTGTGTTTTTAAAGGGATCTTAAATGCTTGTTTTTGCCGGGGGGGTTTAGAGTCCTGGAAAGTGATCCCTCTCCTCTTTTGCAGGCTTCCATCTCTCACCCTTGTTGTTGGGAGCCTCAGCTTACTCCAGCTGGACATTATGTGATTCTGCCTCTTGTCCTACCTGCACGTCCACCATCATTGTTTTCATCTCAGGAATGTCTCCCTGACAGCTCGGCACATATTTCTGTAGTTTCTTAAACTGGCTTTTTGATAGAAAGGGGAACATCTTCAGGCTGTTACCTTACAACCACAAATATTACATCTATTGGGATTTTGCAACTTTCCAACAGAAAGTACAGACTAAATATTAAGGATGAGGTAAATGAAATTGGATTCTTATATTTTAAAAAGTGCCAAGGAATACAGAGGATAAATATTAAGTATTTAAAAAAGATTGAAAGGAAAACGTGCCTCTTTTGTGTTCCTTCCAAATGTTTTCTGGACGGGCATCCTGTTTTTATTAAGGGTCTGGTTCATAGATATTCTGTAGAGACTTGGTGATCGTCTCCCCCTAGTGGTCTGGAGCTCTTCCATTATGCATAGACCGCTTGCAGCTTTTCATAACTTTCAGTATTTGCTCCTTGTAGCATTTTTCCCCATATCATGCATTGTGTATTTTAGCATCATTTATGTGTTTGTAGTTAGTTTTGTGTTTGCTGTGCATTTGCACTTTGCTACTCTATGTGATCGCAGCATTTTTCCTTTGCATGTGTTTTCTTGTATGTAAGTCTAATTGTTGTGTTTGCAAGTCTTTTGTCTTTGCTGTCTATTATGTATTTGTAGCAAGTTTTCACCCCACGCAAACATCTAAGAAGTTGAATCACAAAGGAAAGGTTTGCTGCAGACAAAACATATTTATTCCTAACCCAATAAAGTGTAAAAAACAAAACAATAGTTTCTTCCCTCTTTGTTCTTTATTTTGCATGTTTACTTTCTGCATTTTTATACTTTCTTGTCTTCATATTCAGACTGCGGCTAAAAAATACTACAAGCCAAAAGAATGTCTGCAATGCAGTCAGCTGTGGTGCTCCTGTCTGTATCTAGCGTGTGTAGCAAATGTAAACATGTGACACGCTGAAAGCATTGATAAAAAAAAAGAAAGTCTTTGAACCAAGATGTTTCTTTGATGTGGCTTCAAGGCTTTGCACAGGTGGTCTCTCCCTGTGCCAGCAGAGAGGTCCTGAAGAGTTTAGAACAGAAGCTTTAATCCTGCGGTTTGTAACCCAGCACAGTTCTAAGTTCTGCTGCCTGAACAAACACTCTTAGAAGTGACTCCACTCTATTAAAGTCATCCTTCAGGGAGAGAATTCCCTCAATATAAACCAAACCTCTCTTGGTCAGTTTGTTGCATAAAGAAATAGAAAACAAATGACTCTGTTTTTGCAGCTGCACAATATGAGCAGAAAGTTCATGATTGGAGTGTTAAGCTAGGAGGTGTACGGCGCGTCAGCAGGGTGTTTGCATCAATGCATCTTGCCTACAATAGCTGAGAGGAAACTGGTGCATGACCAAGTATGTTGAAGCTGGTCCTTCCACTCCAGTGGTTTTATTCTGAAGAACAAGTACTTTGAGTTAGTAACAGTTCTAGTCACTGAAAGTACTAAATCTAATTTTGTTTGGAACATCTTGTGAGGAATAAATGAGATTAACGTGTAGGTAAATCCGATTTTTAAGATAAAAGCTTAAATAACTGCAGAAAATGTCTTATATCTATGCAGATGACAGGCGCATCGTTGCAGCACTGGTTATGAGAAAGTGCTCATATCTCAGCATGCCAAGGACAGGGAGTTATATAACCCCATAATCAGAAAAGAACTGGGACAGCATGAAACTTCTCTCTTTTTTTTAAAATGATTAAACGTTTCATATACTTAGACTCATTGCTTAGCCAAGAAATCCAAAGGAGGTTGGGATGATAAAGGTTTTAGGTTTTGTAAGGTCAACGTTAACTTTCATAATGCTCTAAAGACTCTGAGGGATAGAATAAACAACGAAGGGGTGATACTTATTTTGCAGCCTTGATGAAACAGTTTGCAGACACTGGCCTCCAAAGATGCTCTCTGCAGCTGACTTCAGCCTCTTTCAGATCGCCGTTTATGTTCCTTCAAAGCCACGCGTTCAACTGAAAGGTCCCAACATGGAATTGACTACAATCTTCATCAAGTATTAAAAATCTAGAATCTTGATTAAAAAAAATTCTATCTAAGGAAAACCAGTTGATTGCAACGACTCATTGACTTAAAGGCAATCCCTCACAGTCGAGAGAAAAAACTTCTATTCAACAGGAAGAAACCTCCAGCAGAACCAGGCTCAGTGTGAGCGGCCATCTGCTGAGGCCGACTGGGGTTCAAGGAGACAGAAGCAGAGATAGAAAAAGAAGCTGTCAACCAACAACACAGGCGGCCCCATCCAGGAAACACACAGCCAGGCAGACGAGCTCCAAGGCAGCTCCCACGTCAGAGGACGAAGAGAGCACATCCAGTTAGTCACAG
>NW_015150795.1:447968-450363 GCF_000732505.1 Cyprinodon variegatus
TGATCTGATTGGTTTATTTGGCCCGTCTATCACCAACATAGGCCAATCAGCTAATTACTTCAACGGAAGGTTTCCAGATGAATATGCGGAGCAAATCCATCTGGCGGAGTCATTTTAGGGTGATGCAGCTTAAAAACAAAATCTAAATTTTTTTTCTTATCAAAAGTTATTCCTTTTCCCCCTCTCCCTTTAGTTTCATGAAAAACAAATGAAAAATGGCAGAAAACTAGCTCGTTTTTCATCCTCAATCCTCCTGGGAGTTGACCTGAATTCAAAGAGCAGCTAAATATAAGCTGGGAAACACAAGTCAGCGAACATGTAATAAGAATTTAACACCAAATGTTTGCAGTTAATCCTATTTCAGAGTTTAGATTTTACATCTAAGAACAAAAAGTAATGATGAAATCCAAATGAAGTATAAACTCTAAAGAGTGCATAGGTGTAATAGATCATTTTTTTACTAAAAAATAAATCTTTGGCAACAGCAAATATGATCAACTGATAAAAAAGATTTACCACTCAGCCTTACATCAAATAACTTGAATCATATTATCATAAAAATATGGCATCACCTTCTTTTTCATTGATGCAAAGAAAATATACAGGCACAAGTAGGTTTTGTAATTTTGAGAAAATAGGAACCCCAAACTGTTTTTCTTGAATTGAAACAAGCCTTAAGCATCTAAATTAAGGTTATAAAGGTATTTAAAACCACCCAGTGTAAAGAATAAAATATCACTTTGTCTTCAATTGACTAATCTGTCTAAGAATTTGGGTAAAGATGTCTTTGTACTGCAAGCAAAATGATTCATGTCCTTTCTGGTTAGAAAAAAAAGAAAAAAACAGGCTGTAAGACAGAGTTGCTCTGTTATCAGTCGGCTGCACAGCTAAACTGCCTAGCAACAACACCGGCTGCACACACTCTTGGGACAGCGATCTGCGGCTGCCTCTACAAAGGACTCTGAGGCTTTGGCACATTTGAGAGGCATGGAGACAATGCAGACAGGCTATCGGTATTGTGCCACACTCCCAATGGTTATTTGAGCATTGTGTGGAGCAGAGGCAACTGGAATGGGAGCTCAGAGCTTTTACAAGTTTAACTACACCCTCATGGCTCTAATCTCAAGCAGCCTGATGCTATCATGGAGTCGGGCTGCCCAGTGAGGCGTGCAGAGGGACGAGACAGAGGGCTTCAAAACAGAAACAAACAGCCTATTCTGATTGGCGGAGCAGACAAAGTGAATGACTAATGCTGCATCATTCTAATCTGTGCAGAAACTTCATCGATCAGGAGCTCTGATGGTGACATATTTTCAAAGGAATCATGGGTCCTATTCAACACGCTTTGAAGACCAAACTATGTGAAGTCTGCCGACATGAAAAGAATTTTAGGAGGCGTCTGCATTTGAGCTGCAGACTAGAAGAGGAGACGTATTCCTAACAGTTGAGTCACAAACTAAAACTCTCTCTGAACTCCACACCTCAGCATCCAGCTTTCTCTCAGAGCTCTGTAGAGGCATGCAGCTTCTGACGGAGGGGTGAGGTCACCTGCAGGACAGCAGAGTCTCACTCTGGGTTCCCTCCATCCTGTCCTGTCCTCCCACCTGGGCCCCATGTGCACAGAAACCGGTTCCTTTGAGCATGTGTACTCGGTCACAGCCTTTCTTCAGTTCAAAGCTCTGAGTAATGTGCCTCTGATTCCCTCAGAAAGAACTTCATCTAAGACCATTAGCGCTCCCTGTAGAGAAGTATACTGAGTACCGTCCAGGGATTAAGGGTTCCTTTGAAGTTTTAGCATCATTTTTAAATCATGCACAACTAGAAAACCCCAAACCAGGTGCTGCCAGTTTTTATGAACACATGGTACATGTGATCATTTTCAGACTTATGCTGTAACATGCAGTGCAGGTGTCCCATTAGAAAGCGCTGAAAACTGGGTTTTTCATCAAACATGATGCAAGAAAAGGACTATTAAAATACAACTTTTGTCAAATGAATGTTTGTGAGCTGAAGCAGAGAAAAGGACACCCAGCTCAGAACAGAGAGTTCTTTTCAAAGAACGCAATCTTAGCTTAGAGCAACATTATATTAAGGTCTGTTCTTTTGGAAGGAGGAAGTAGAGATTCAAAGAACAATCCGTCAGAACTGGACAATGGTACCCTTGTTTGGACCCGGTCATCCAGTTGTACTAATCACAGCTTCTTAAGTAAATGCACCATACCCATAACCTGACTCCGCCAGATGGGTTTGCTCCGCGTATCCATCTGGAAACCTTCCGTTGAAGTAATTTTGGGAAGGGCCGAAAATACTGGTTAGCTGATTGGCCTATGTTGGTGATAGACGGGCCAAATAAACCAATCAGATCAACGAAGCATATGACGTACTAACAGAGCGA
>NW_015150795.1:452362-453928 GCF_000732505.1 Cyprinodon variegatus
AGTTTTACAAAAGTTTAATTTTAAATTCACAAGAATTCTTTCATTTGTTTTCTCATACCATTGGAATGCTATTTAAGCTGCAGAGCTTTACAGCCAAACTAACTTCTCTTGTGCAAAAAGGGGTCACGCCTAACCTTTGTGTTTTAATCCCACTTAAAAAGGTTATTTGGTGACACACTGCCAATCGTCTTGTTATGCATGCTGGTGTTATGAAGAACGTGTGCTGCATTAGCCATTAAAAATGATTCTCTGAAACATTAAGTCCTGTGATGCCTCTGGAGCATTGATGCCGCTTCAGATCTCAATAGTGCATGTAAACTGAGATCAAAGGCGTGAATTTTACAGCAATCTACTGCATCATGACTGTGTGCATTACTTTGTTGTGTCTCTTCTGCCATTTTTTTCCCCACCAAAAGATGATTTAAGGCTGTCATCACCCTAAGCACGGGCTCCCCTCAGGGCTTCATCCTGAGCCCCCTGCTGTTCACCCTGATGACACATGACTGCGTCCCCAGGTTCACCAGCAATCACATCGGCTCAGGAGTGCGTGTACTTCCTGCGGAGGATGAGAAGAGCCCACCTGCCCCCACCCATCCTCCCCACGTTCTACAGCAGCACCGTAGAGAGCGTTCTGACCAGCTGTCTCACTGTGTGGTGTGGAGGCTGCAGCGCCTCAGACTGGAAGAAGGTGAGAACAACAGAGAGGATCATGGGGGCTCCTCTTCCCTCCATTAAAGACATTTCATCAAAAGTGTGAGCTTTTATATGGTGCATAATTGCACCGTATAAATTTAATGCTCTGAACTTCCATATCAATGCGTTTTCTTTGCACCATGTTTTTTTTTCTCCCACGCTGTTTACATTTGATCACTGCTGCACTTTAAGAAATAAAAATGTAATGTCAGCTGTACAAAACGAAATTTCATTTTGTATACACTCTGTGTGTACAAAATGACAATAAAAGTATTCTTAGTCTAAGTCTAAAAAGAATAAAATTGCAGTGCTCAACAAGTTTATACAGATATTACAACAAAAATACACAGAAGTTCAGACTTCTAACTAGTGTTGCACCGATACCAATACCAGTATCAGGCAGGGCCTCGATCCAGCACTAAAATGGTGGTATCGTAGCCGTGAGTACCAACCAATAGGGCACGACACCATTTTGAGAGCCATAAGTTTATTCAACTATTGTCACCCATTCCAGGTAGGCAATAAAAACTTCTACTGGATTCCCTTTGTTTTAGTCTTTTTCCTGCTTCACAAAGGTAGGCAGCAGCTTCACAAAGCCATGATGGCAATTATTTTACATCCAAGTAGTTTGCAGTTCTTTATATATACACACACTTCAATTTCAAACAGATGGTATCGGTATTAGGGATGCACGATATTGGGATTTTGGTCGATATCCGATATGCCGATATTTTAAAACTCATGTAGCCGATAACCGATATTGATACCGATGTTAAAGCTGGACAAAAATAAGTAGTCATTGAAAATAGCAGTTTTGTTATCCATTTCTGACACTTTGAAAAATAATCCACCCAAATATACGGTATTTTCATA
>NW_015150795.1:458969-460612 GCF_000732505.1 Cyprinodon variegatus
GGCAAGGTGTCTCACTAATCTGCTCAATTCAAGATAAAATTCACTCAATTTAAGCAAAAATAACTCATACAGATTTCCATTTTTTGCAGAGGGCTGCTTTTCGATCGACAATGACACACACACAAAAAAAAAAAAAAAAAACATAATGTGGAGGAGTGCAAAGCTGGGTGAGACATAAAACAATTCACTGCTGCACTTGGTGGCCTGAGGGATAAAACAGTGTTTGCTCTCTGAAGAAGACTCCAGGTACTCTGTCCTAACCCCACAGACTGCTACTCTGGGTCTCTTGGTACTAAATGACTCCGAAGATTCTGCAAGCTGTCAACTGCTCCCTTAGGTATGGGTTAGATGCAAATTACACATATTTAGATATACTTTGTATATGCAAAGACCAAAGCAGTTTATAATCCTTATATTGACCTCAAAGGTGCATATAAATGAACTTCACACTTTATATCACACCATGGAAAGTGTAACAAATAAATAAATGCCATGATGCATCTGCAGCACACAAATAAAGACTTCATCAGTTCCAGAATAGTAGGAGAATGAGATCACGCTTTCATTTCTGTTGTTGTTTAGGAAGAGGCTGATCTAATCAGCGCGTGCCAACTACAGCGCAACGGTGGCGGATCCAGATAGAGATACTTCTTACGGCTGCCTTCTGATTGCTTATCATGATGAACGAGAGTCAAACACAGAGAAAGGAGAAAAAAACGGAGCAACTGGGGGAACAAAAAAACGAGGCTTTCTGACCTCAGTGACACCTCCTTCGGTTCCCCCTCTCCTTCCTGTGAACTTTGGAGCAACCAGAGCTGATTGAGCACTAAAGTGTACATAATGAGCAAGTGTGGGGGAGGCAACACACTAAGACACCCTACTCAACAACATCTCACTGAAAAACTCCACTACAGGTGAAAAAAGTTTGCAAAGTCACCCTTAAAGCCACATAATCCCACATTTAAGTGCTGATGCATGAATAATTCGCCCTTTGAACTGCCATTATAAGAGAGACTTTTGCCTGCAGTAATAAATGAGATAATATTAATCAAAGAAGAATCCCAAACATCCAACACACCTCACCCAGTTCCGGTGAACTTCGGTCACATGCAGACAGAGAGACAATATCCTGTGCAAAGCTACAGGTAATTACCTTTCCAGGACATCATTGGGCATTTATCATCAACAGCTGAATGTGGAAAAACAAGAACTGCTGAATCATTTTAATCAGTCCTGCATTCATGGCTGCAAATGAATGAAAAAACATTGAACAATGTCCCCAGTAGGGTTACATTCTTATATTAAAGACCAGAAATTTATACTGGTGATAAACGATACATGAAAGGCATGTTTATAATAAAATAACACCAGTGCTGTGACCTGGTTTTAGGCGTGTTTGAAAAGCCAGGTGATTCTTCTAAGGCGGGGGTCGGGGGTTAGCACCCCCTTAAACTTTTTCAAATATTTTTGAAAATTGATTTTTTTGTTTGTTTTTCCAATGCTGTTAACATTTGTATGTTAAGTAAATGTAAACAATAAATGTAAACTAGGGCTGCAACAACGAATCGATAAAATCGATAAAAATCGTCTTTTAAAAGCGTTGGCAACGAATTTCATCATCGATTAGTTGTGTCGCGCGATTA
>NW_015150795.1:463255-466408 GCF_000732505.1 Cyprinodon variegatus
AAATATATATATATATATAAATATATATATATATATACACTTTTTTCTGTGCGGCCCGGTACCAAATGAACGATGGAGGTTGGGGACCGCTGGTCTGAAGGGCTCCTGCAGAAGTGTGTGGCATTGAGCTTGTTGCAGGTATGCGCAGATATTTTTGATTTATGCCCAATATTGAAGCGTGGTCTGCATATGTTATTCCACGCCACAACGTAAGAAGGCCAATAAGGAACTAGCTGTGGGTCTAGATACGGCCAAGGCGGTGAGGAAGTGGAAAAATGCAAGGGGCAAGTTAGTGCGACAACTGAGGGACATGAGGGAGAAAAAGAGCGGGGATCCAGGGTCGCGCACGTCGCTCTTCTAGCTGCTCCATCTTGGAGGTTCATACATACAAAACAAGCTGGTAAGGAACCAAACAGGAAATACGCATAGTGTTGAGCAGATGTAGATTTGACCAATCAGAGGCCTCCTGTCTGCAGCAGTGTCTGCGGTCACCTACAATTTGGGAGAGGTGCAGCAGAGTGTCTGCGGAAGGGGCGGAGGCACATTTGCATTCACTGCGAAACACATGCAGACGACCTGGTTCCTGAGTATAAATCAGCCTTTAGCCTGCAACACATGTTTCAGCGTTTTGGCGACACCAAGAAACGCTGGTGACGGAGGATGTGGGATTTCGGGATTAGAGAGCTCTGCTCTGATGGATGTTCCTGCTTGGTTCCTCGTGACACAATCAACTCCTCCCAACAGAAACACTTCCTTTGCAAATTGATTAATCAGTCAATCATTTTTTCAATGAATCGATAAATAATCAGATAGCCAAAGATTCCTTAAAGAAGACTTTTTGCTAAATTAAACCAGATAAAACACAAACATTTCCTCTGGTCGAGTTCTGATAGAACATATTAAAATGTTTATATATTTTTTTTTAATTTTGCTCTAAGAGGGTTACTCTGTCACCTAAATGCATGTTTTAGAGTCTATGTAGTCCAGTTAATGATTAATCGATTACTGAATTAGTTGACAGTTGCTTCAATAATTGATTAATCACGATTAATTGTTTCAGCTCTATTTGAATGGAAAGTGTAGCTCAGTAAACAGGGCTGTGCAAATAAAGACCTATTTTTTTAGGTGGTGCATCATTTCCTGCACAAAGGCTTGTTCAGAGTATGCACAGCAGCAGAGGTACATAGTGCATGCATTTGTTTTAGATTGCAAAAAAGATTTGGATATCCAAAACGATGAGGTTGCTTGCAGTTGAAATGTCTGAACAGACACCAACTGAAACACACCATAAAATCCCTTTTTAACAACCTTTCTGTGAGCTGGTCTGAGCGACCTGACCTGCCGTGTCACCGTCACCGATTTGATAATGAAAGTCCGACGGAGTTCCCTGGAATGCACTTTACCACAAACCAGTAAATCATTTATATGAGTGAGAATCGTTATAAGGTCACCGGGACCTGGACAGCTCAGCTCACTTTCTGAAAGGAGGAAATATGCAGTTTAATTGCAGTTTAAACTATTAGCCAAAAAGGCTTCACTCCAGACAGACCAAATTAAGATCACAAGATAGAATACCTAGCCACAGTCTGGTGCAGAGCTCAGATAGAGACTGGCATTTCCAGTCATGCATTTTGGAGCGTTATAATGCTGCGTTCATTCAAAGCAGTGACCAGGATCTCACAGGGAAAGTATGCGCAGGCCGGTTGGAGCGGTTTGTTTTCAGAACAGTGTTAACTCCAATGGAACGCAGCAGCATACCACCCTGTTTCTCCCCTCATGAACATCAGTCAAAAGCCCATTATCAGAGGTGCAGACCACAGAGGACCACACTTCCAAGGCAAAGCAATTAACTTATTTCGGGATTGGAAAATATTTTCCTTCCCACTGTCTTGTGAAGGGAAAAAAAATGTTTAAGGCGAAGAAAAGAAGAGCAGCTTGTAGAAAGGAATGCCAGGCATGCAACTGGTGGCTGGACAACCTCTCTGGGCAGGGTGACATCCCGCCAGCTGCTAAACCATCCTCTCTTAACTACAAGGCTGTAATGTTTGTTAACCCTGGATGGCCCAGAGCTGCAGCGATCATGGTGGCTGGAGTCCCTGCTTGGCAGACACGTGGCAAAAAGAGATTCTCTAAAGGGAAACAGCACATTCAGGGCAGATAAAGCAGACTGGATGAGCTGGTTACTGTCGCAACCATGTAGCTGCCGTTTGAAGGCACATCCTGCTGCTTTTGCAGAGACGTTTTGATCACTAGCATGTACAGTGAGACCAGTGCATTAAAATGAGGTTCTTCACTGCTCAGCCTGTTCTTACAGGCACGGACTGAGCCACTCAGAGGCCATCGCACAAAAATCACAATTATACATCAACAAAAGGCAAAAAAATAGCTTAAGAAAAAGCTGTTTACTATTAAATGTAGATCCAAGAAATATGCATATTTTTTTAACCCTTCCACCTAATTAGGCTTGTGAATGCAAAACACCCACTGTAACAGCTTCGTAATGCCTTATGAACCTGGAAAAGTAATGACTGATTACTGTCCTCCATCAGATGAGCAAAGAGCAGACAAAGGAAGAACAGTTCGCTTCTTCTCTGGTTGACAAGTTTCTTTTGTATATCTGCTTATTTTTGTATGTATGATTTTAATTCCTTGAACCCCAGTCTGCTTGACAGATGGCCGCTCACACCGAGCCTGGTTCTGCTGGAGGTTTTTTCCTGTTAAAATTGAGTTTTTCCTCTCCACTGTCACTACAAGCATGCTTAGCTGGTTTTCCTTAGATAGAAAACTTTGAATGAATTTGACTATGATCTGGTGAACTGGAAAGTGCTTTGAGATGACATGTGTCGTGAATTGGCGCTATAGAAATAAACAGAATTGAATTGAATGAACAAAAACAGTAATAGGATTATAGATGTGTGGTTGTATGGAGAGAGAGGAAGTTGCACCATTATGCTTCTGAGGAACTGAACAGTGATTAAATCATCAAAATCAGGAAGGATCGACACATCCAGTAAATAAAGGAACTAATTTAACATCTGATAGGGAAATTCTAAGAGATCACTCAGATTTGTTGTTTCAGACACTTTAGAGACTTTGATCAGAGAAAGGATTTAAAGGAATAGTACACCCAAAACAGGATTAGCCTTCATTTTC
>NW_015150795.1:468055-476203 GCF_000732505.1 Cyprinodon variegatus
AGTTTATTTAGTTAGTTTAATCTCATGATTGTAACACTGATTACGTCACCATGCAGCTGGTGATTTTTATCTGGATGGAATTTTTACCTTCTTTTAACAAAATCTATATAAACCACGATGCCTTTATTTTCATGACGAGGTATACGGTTAATTCGATAACCAGTTGCATCAGATCGGTAACGATAGTGATGAAAACACTTAGCCAGTGTATCATGTCAGATTGTGTTGGAGGAAATGAATCAGTGCATCTTTATAGATTAGCCTGAAGAAGCTTTGCTAAAGTTCCTAGCCACAACTAGGAAGGAAGCAGTACTTTCTTAAGAGGTGAGATTTCCTGGTAAGCAGCCAAAAGCACACAAAGAAACACGTCCATAGAGAGTAGAAGAGTGCAGAGGAGCATGAATTCATTCTTCTGGCATATTGGAGGCCTTGTGGCATTGAGTGGGAGCACATAAAATGTTCTAAATATGCGTGGAGGGTAGTTCACTTTTGTTTCAATAAAACTGCACATAGGAGCTATTATCATGCGTGTGCAATGTTGGCAAAATACTTCATGAAATATCTAATAAACATTTTCTTTGTTGCATCATTTAAAGATTATTAAAAGATTTATGTGCATAAAAAGAAACTCTTTGTATTTTATAGGTGGAAAAAAAAGTCCAATATTAATAAGGCCTTTTTAATAAGGTAAAGTCAGTGCTTTGTCAGCCGCTTGTTTCAAAAACTGATCCATGGAAACAGGATCTGCTGTGACCTAGTTGTAGAGAGGGATGATAATGTATCTCCAGAACAACAGGGAGGGACAGATTACACATCTGAAGCTATGATTTCTATTCATACACAGAAATAGTTTCATGTTGCACAATGAATGTTGGTCCCTGGCAAAGCTTTATAGAAAAACAAAATCTCCAAATTGATATTAACATACATTGATTAAAAAAAACTCAGCTCCAAGGATGATTTCTGCAGCCTGAGGCTAAACCTTGATACGACCTTTAGCACGTCTTCAAAGCAAACCTGTATTCAAACTGCTGTGCAACAGGGCCACCCAGTACAAACTCCCAGTTCTAACCTGAATTTCAAGAATTATTGACACACAAGTTTAGTTTCCGTTCTGAGAAGTGGAACTGCATCATGCATTGTCTGAGAGCAATAAAGCGTCCCACACGGGAACATAAATGATTGTAAACAGCCCTGACATATGGCTCCAAAATGCAAAGGACAGAACCAGAGCTGTGTTGTTCATCAAAGGGGTATTAACCACATTAGTTCCTGCTCAGGGAAAAGCCACTCCTTGCTCCTGCCCATAACTTAGTAAAGCGAGTAGGAGTTGGTGATTGCACATTGTGTATGTGTGCGTGTGAGAAAGGTTGGGGCAGAGAGGGAGCATTTTTTTGTGTAAGGGTGTGTGTGTGTAGGAGGGGGTAGTTCAGGAAGCGGACGTGGTGAAAGCATGCAGGAGGAAGGAGGACATCCATATATGTACAGATGCCTACGAAACAGGATGGAGACGTTAGACATTAGATGCATGTCGTTCCATGGGATCTCCTTATGGTGTTCCTCAGGGACCCCTGCCCTGCATGTTTTAGGTGTCTCCTTGTTGCCTCACTCCAAAAAACAAAGCATGATCAACAGGCTTCTGCAGCACTTGATTGCAGAGGAGGATCCCTCATTTGAATCAGGTGTGCTGGAACAGCGACATATTTATAAGATGCAGGGCAGGGGTCCCTGAGGACCACTGCCTTTGGGTGTGACAGGGGCGTCACACCTTTCTAAATGTACAAACACACCCACTGGTGCTCAGAATCCTTTTTTTTCTTTGCAGTAAGCCGCAGATTTTTGCGCAACTGTGACACAAACCTCCCATCATTCATCAAACCTGTTGCTCGAAACCATTTCTGCTTCTTGTCATCTCAAGCAGCTGTGGGGAATTAGGAAGTTATATTCAAATTAACGATTTCCCTGGAAGGCGAGTTATTCGGCCAGCTAGCAGCTTTCTGTTTCTGCCAAGTTTGCACAATAAACAACAGCCCAGCATCCAATTAGAAACACACCTGCACAAAAGCAAAAAGAGCCTTTGTTCAACACCTGCACCCCCGCCACTGACTTACCCTCAGTTAGTTGAACCCTGGCTGCAGACACACGTCTTTGTTAGTGTTACTGTTTCTACTAGAAAGTTTGAGGATGTGGGAAAAGTGTCACCGACTGGAAGAGATCCAAGGTCACTCTGACAAAACGAACAGGAGCTCCATGTTCTTGGAAACGTAAATAAATAGCATATGTTCACCCCTATGCTAGTGGCTTTATAAATTGTTTATATTTCAAGTGCTTTGTGGAAATAATTGTTTCCCAAACAATTCTGAATCTTAGTGTCAGTATAGCTCAGGTACAAACCAATAGACTGGCCAACAGTGCCACCATGTGGTGAGTTCTTTAAATAACTTCCAAATTTCTAATTTTAGTAATAATTTTTTCAACTGTCTTAAATCTTTAACTACTCACCCTGTAAAATATATTTAAAATTCATTCTTTTCCTTAAAAAGAGAGATTTTAGAGAAGGAAATGTTAAAAAAAAAAACAATAAAAATGATAAATAAGACAGATGTAAACTAAAACTTGCAACTCAAATGAAAGACTTGGTGCAGCTATTAAAGCTGATTAATGCTAAATATTAGGGATGCACGATATTGGGATTTTGGCCGATATCCGATATGCCGATACTTTAAAACTCATGTAGACGATAACCGATATCGATACCGATGTTAAAGCTGGACAAAAATAAACAGTCATTGAAAATAGCAGTTTTGTTATCCATTTCTGACACTTTGAAAAATAATATACTATAAATATATTTTCATATGCTGATATCAAATTGATTTTTAAAAACGCGGTATCGATCTATTTTACTTTCAAAATCTCGTGAAATTTCATCGTTCTGTTACAAACTCTCGTGATATTTTGCAAATTCTTGTGAGATTTTGTTAGTAAAATAGATCGATACCGCGTCAATATATCAACATATAAAAATATGGCAAAATTTCGTGAATTTTCGGGGGATTTCGTAGCATAACGATGACATATAGCAATATTTCATTAGTAAAAGAGATTGATATGGTGTTTTTAAATGGCAATATATCAGCATATGAAGATATTGGGATATTTTAATGTATCAATATTTTTTCCCTCGTCTTTAGAAGTTTTTAAGTCTGAAAAAAAGAAGTTTTTGAGGAAGAAGAAGAAGTAGTATTTTTTTTATTTTTTTTTTAGACTTTAGAAACTCAGAAGCTGATCAAATATCGGGTTAAATATCGGTGGGGTGGCCGATGTCCGATATTCAGTTTTAAGGCCGATACCGATAGGGAGACAATTATATCGTGCATCCCTACTAAATAGAGAAGAAATATGTATTGTTTCTATTTTTGGTTGAGACTCATGGCACTTACACTATTTGGCAACTTTTCAAAATAAATGCCAAATTTGGAAATTTCACTAACAGTGCCTTTCTTTTTCACTTTTTTGCTAACTTCTGTCTAAATCTCCAATTGCTCATTTTGAAATATTAGTTTAACATTCAGTTTGTATCCCTGTCTAAAAAAAAAGAGAGATTTAAAAAAAGGAACAATATCAAAATGATAAAGAAGACACCAGTGAAACCACAGAGAAAGAAAAAAAGTTAATAAAATTAGCTAATTAAATTGAAGGCTTGGTGCAGCTACAAAACCTAATAAAGAGAAATTAAATATATTTTTCAAATTACGGTTTGGGGCTTTAAGGGCTTCTGGCCCCTGAAGTTTTGCTCGCTATACAAATTTGCAGGAAAACAAAATGCTAAATGATGAGTTCTTGTCTTAGACTTATTTTTTGTTCATCATTTCATGCATTTTTTTTTATTTATTTTTTTTTGCTTATAAACGGTTGCATAAATTGTGCAAACATCCAGCTGCCCAGTAACTCTGCTCTCTGTCTCAGTCATGGGAATCTTTAGATGCCAGATCAAGATGTGCATTTCCTCTGTTGAAGCACTGGGATCTCCTGTAACAGAGACGAACTCTCAGGTGTTCTGATCAGATGCATCAACCACCTCAGCTGCCTGTTTTCAGTGCAAAGCTCATCATCCTGTCAGTACGGCTGAGCTTATCTACCCTACAGATTGAGATCATTTCAGCAGCATGTTTCCAGTTTTGGTCACACTCCGTAGCATCACTGTGGCTGAGGGCAGGAATGTAGACAGACAAGTAAACAGCCTCCAAACTCCACAGTTTAGATAAGATTTATTTAAAGAAGGAAGAAGTTATCACAGTAGAAAAGTATTTCTAGAATCTGACATGACTTTATACATGTTTTCTGTATATATTCAGGCTGCAAAGTAGCAGGAGAGCGGCTAGCATGACGGCTGAACAGAGAAGAAAAGTTTTGTTTTTAGCTTTCTGTTTCTTATGGAACAATCTGGAAACGTTGACGGCATTTTGAAAAGCAAGGCTCTTCATTGGTTGGAAGAATTCACACAATGACTGCAGTGTTTGTAATGCTAGCCAAGCTAAATGCTAACTGAGACAGCTCAACGACAAAGGCTCTAAAGCGAAAACACTCTTATCAGGTTCTCTTTCTTCTAAAAGAAAAGTTAAACTAAAGCCTCTTCCCCACGGACAACACCGCTGTTCTGTCAGATGAGCATACCCGGTCAGACCAGCATATCTATAGTCAATACCCTTTTATACCTTTAGTTTATGCCTTTAGTTTTGTACGAAAAACAGACTTTGAACTACCTCAACAGGCATGTATCCATTTAGTCATGTACAAAAAAACAATAGAATGACTTATTTTTTGGTGTTTTTTTAGGCGTACTGCGATCTGACCTTAATTTTTTTTTTTTTCATACAAAACTAAAGGGATAAACACAAATCTTACGGCTTGCGCATACGTATTGACTATGGGTATGCTGGTCTGAAGGGTATGCTCACCTGACAGAACACCGGCTTAAGGCGTGTTTTTCAACCCGCAAACAATCTGCATTGGCTCACCTTCCACTAGAAAAAAAAGCTCAGTGGCCTCTCCTCATCACTGTGTGTCTGATGACACCATTACGCTGCGTTAGCGTTGATTAGGTCAGCAGTGTGACAGAAATCAGGGAAGTAAACAATGGAGAGCGACATGTAAGCAAGCCAGGGCGTAGTCAGTGTGCTTTTTCGTTTCGCTCTATTATCTGTCTGAATCCCTCTCACCATACTATGCCATGTTTAATGAAACACAGTTGTTTTTGTTTGTTAGATCAGAAGATACAGCCGTGGTGTGTTGATGTCATTCATACGTTGCGTTCAATGGTGTCATGTTATTTAGTAGGTCAGTCCAGGTCTGGTGTTCACTCAGCATACCGATCAGAGCTGAGGTGATTTTTAAAGCGGGTCGCTTGCCAAGTAGTTTTGACCTGGGTAGACACGGGTCTGTGAGCTGTTCCCACAGCCACTAAAAGTCATTTGTTCCCAGGTTTAAACAGGTTTTTCGACCAGCTGGAAAGTGGTATAACAGGTATGCTTTCTTACATGTGATCTGACCTTTGCTCCTAACATTGATCAAAAACTGAGCGCTGTGAGCAGGAAGGCAACAGAGGAATTAGTCAAACACTGTTCACTAGGAATGGGAATGGAAAACTGGTTCCTGTTTAGAACCAGTTCTGTGTGTTCCAATTCCATCGCACCATTTGGCAGCTCGCTTAACGCTTCATTTAAGGACCTACATCACCTTTTCTACGTAAGTTACATCATGTTATCTATGCAAGTTACGCACACGGCATTCGGTAAGCAAGTGCATAAGTCTAGAAAAGCAAAACCAAAAAAATGGTGTCCCATCGGGTAAACAGATCGAAAGTTTGGATGTAAAGTGGCAATAACATCCGCAGGAGCAAATACATCCAACATGCAGAAACACCTGCGCACACAACATGGCATACATTAGAACGAATGCTTCTGGACAGAAGCTAAAGTTACGACCAGCATGGAAGGCAACTCTGGTGGTAAGGAGCTAGTTTTATATCACTGGCCATACTTAATGTGGTTCCTAGTAAATCATATACACAATTTCTGGGAATAAACCCATTTCCTACCTCTCTTTGGGGTTATTAAACATCCTACGAAGTTGCTCCGCAGTTCAGGGAGCGAGAGAAAGGGGACGCTCGTTTATTTAAATTAGGGGAAGATGAGTTTATTTCCCGTAATTGTACAGTAATGCTTTTTCATTAAACGGATGCCTTATCCATTAGATTTAGATGACTGGGAGGAGACGGGTAGCCTGGCTGGTCAGAAGCTGGCAGCTCCCGTTCACCGCCTTCTGTTTTCATTGAAGTAGGCAGAAATAGAATGTCTCAGGCGAAGGTAGACGAATGTCACCGTGCACTTACCACGTTCATTGTTTCACTGAATCAATAAGGGAATTAGAATCGTGAAAATCTTATCAATTCCAAACCCTACTGTTCACTATAGTTTTAAAAGAGTTTTCAAATCCGACCTAAATCCACGGATTGGAGAAGGGAAATCTGCCACTTCCTCCATCTCTAGTGAATATTAATCTAGCATCAGTTAAACTAAAGCTCAAGCCGAGTTATTTTGGCTTAAAATCCTTAAACACTGATGCAACCCTTCAAGCTTTATCTAGCAGATTTTCTAGGTTTTCAATCTAATTTTTTAGGTTTCTAAGTGTGTTTTTATATACAGCTAACTTAATAAATATGTGGGAAGAGACCTTCCCTAACTATGGTTCTGCTCATTAACAACATGAATGTTAAACAAAACAATTTAGATAAATTTTAAGTTCAGACTTCCAGCTTTACTTTAGTCAGCTAAACAAGATTGATTGCATATAATGTGGGAAAACTAAACAATTTTTGCAACACAGTCGCTTCATTTCAGAGCCTAAAAAGGTAATTGGACAAATCTGTGAATAAAATGCTCATTTCTAATTCTGCGTTGAAAAGTAATGACTGCCTGAAGGTTTGAGCTCCTAGACATCAACATCTGCTGCTTCCTCCTTTTTACCTCCAACAGTTTGAGCGTGTTTGGATTTTAATGAACTTGTTTAACAAAGGTGTGTCTCAGTCCAAGGAACGATCCGTTAAATTTTGGAGATCAACATCATAATCTGGGTGCAGGAACGAAAGCACATGTCTGCTATATAACCTCAATGTTTCTGTAAACAGGTAAAAAATTGAAAAAATGTGTTGGTGTTCAAATATTTATTGATCTAACTGGATTTTGATTTTGTAAACCACTTTTGTTTTCAATAAAGAGAAGGATCTAGAAAAGGACTGATGGACGAACTTTACAGAAGTATCTAAATTGAAGGTTTACAACCATTGGGACTCAGAACAGCTTCCAATTATACTTCTAGCCTCAGCCTTGTAAACTTTCCTGCGATCTCCAGAGGGCAGCAGATTATAGACGGTCCTTAAAGTCCGACCTGATGTATGAAATGTGGGTGGAGGCTGTGTCTGCTTAATTATAGATAAACCACGTTTGCAACCGGAGCAGCCTCACAAATATACTGAAAGCTCAGGACACCTGGGCTCCCCCAGAGGCCCAGGACAAAGAAACTCACCTTTACGGAAGCAAAGTGTATGGAGCGTGAATCAGGTGTTCATGAGTCTGTGGTCAGCATACATCTGGATAAAAAAAAATGAAAAAATAAATAAACTAAAGGAAGCATTACTAACAAAACTAATGCTGCGAATCATAAGACAAGAGAAGCAGAGATGATCACACAGTACTGTAGCAGAAAATAATCCAGCGGAGAGTAAACAAGGCTCTGGGTGTAGGAGATGGTAGCAGACAGTCCGCAGACACTATTTACTCTATCATCATCATGTTAACCACTGAACACTGCTTAGGGAGGGAAGAAATCTGCCGGGTGCTCTACTTGGAGCCATGACCGGTCTGTGGTCTCAGAAACCTTCAGTGGTCTTTAGTTCGAAGAGTGGAGGAAACTAAAGAGCTTTTTAACGGCCACCAAGGTTTTTCTAACATCAGCTATAAATACTAGCAACAAGACTGTAAGGCAACATAAGAAGATTTTAGCAACATGGAGCAACTTGTGAGGAACAAAGATGCAACGAGGAAACAGCAGGTTAGAAACCTTCCACTGCAAAAAATGGAAATCTAA
>NW_015150795.1:478304-479552 GCF_000732505.1 Cyprinodon variegatus
TACAGGCCGATACCGATAGGGGGCCGATTATATAGTGCATCCCTAGTTATTACTCAGAACCACTGGATAAAAACCGCAACATGAAACCTTTGGATTCTGCTCTATGATAATAAGAGTCGCATTAGTGACAGTTTTCACATCAAAGTTTGTTTTATCTAAAATGTAGGAGTTCTACATCCTCAATAAGTATTTGTAAAGCTTCCCACAACTAAAAAGGAGGTAAAATCTGTAAAAAAAAAAAAAATATATACGGTATATATACCCTAGATTTAAGATACAGCTGATATAACAACATTATCAGTCATATAATAGATGACAGTAATTTAAGGTTACTATATCAGTTACTATAGATGTAAGAAGGACAAATAAACACAATTTTTAATATTCATGATTAAAAGTTGCCATTAAATCCCATGTTTCCTCTATATAATATCAGAATACAAACAGGAAATTAGATTTGTTGGAATCTTTCATGCTGTATTAGCTGCTGCCTTATCTTTACAACACAACAAACCCTCTCCTGAGCTGGTTTATAATTTACCAGACGTTCCTCTAACAGGTGCTGTGAGCGTTAACGGCCCTATGCAGCCCATTTAACACAAAATGGCCCCTCATTTATCCCATAATCACCACTCTAATAATAGATAACAAGAGTAACAGCTGAGATTCTTCTGCCATCCAGTTCAGTTTCTTTATCTAAATCCAAATCTCAACGTCGTTATTCGTAGATTTAAATGTATTCCAATTCATTAACAGCTGTTTATGCAAAGCAGTCAAACTCAATAAATAATATATCAGAAAAAGTATTTAAAACATTTAATTTATAACAATTCCACCTTCTGAACAAGCATGAGGGGATAGTGGAAAGGAACAACTTCAGCATCAAGAAACCTCCAGCAGAACCAGTTCAGTGTTTCTAAGTTTTAATTTTATAGTTTAATTTTATATTATTAATCATGATTAATCGATTATTAAAATAAGCGCCAACTAAATTAGTAATCGATTAATCGTTAGCTGAAGTACTGAGACTCTAAAACATGCATTTAGCTGACAGAGCAACCAAATTACAGCAGTAATTATATCAAATATATAAACATTTAGCATTTAAGATTACCGTATTTTCACGACTATAAGGCGCACTTAAACGTCTTTTTTTCCCCTCAAAATGTGCGGTGCGCCCTATGGTGCGGTGCGCCCTATGTGTGTTGTAACTGCGACTTTTGAGACCACCTCATTGAGGAGATGATG
>NW_015150795.1:481501-484155 GCF_000732505.1 Cyprinodon variegatus
CGAGCTGAATGCGCTATTTCATCTGGTTTGGTCTGTTACGCGCCTTTAGCGAGCATGCGCATTTCCTGTTGCTTGCGCGGTGAATCGTGCCGCCGCGCTGTGCGGAGATGCATGGGAAACCGTATCTAATAGGGAAACGCAGCTCGACGTAACAGCGGTATTTCCATCTGGAAAACGCTGTTTTGCCGCTGGAGTCCTCCTCACTCTCCATCCTCCTCTCTCTCATGACGCGCGCACGATTCCTATCATGAAAAAAGGTTAATTGTGCGACCTGAGTAACGTGCAGTAACGGGGTGTCGGCAATTGTAACTGGGTTATAGTTACAGTAAGAGTAATAATTTTGGTTACTCGTTACTAAAAAAGGTAGCGGCGTTACTGCTTGCCAACGGCGTTGGGTCCTCCTCATTAAACCAGTAACATGGGAGCCACATCATGATGTTTCTTACTTTTCTCTATTATCACTTAAGGACAGCAGCACTGATACAGTTTTTAATTTACATGAGCAGTTACTTTCAATGCCGTTACTCCCATCACTGGTCATGAGGAACATAGAAACCAAGTGAGTAGAATCAGGATGCAGAGCAGCTGGAGAGAATCAACCAGGGAGCAAAGAAAAGGTAGAGAAATGGAGAAAACGAAACAAAGAGGATCTAAGCAAGCAGTGCTGAGGACTAATACCAGCAAAAATAAAAAAAAGCAAAATCTAAAGAACAGGATGCAAGATAGAACTAAGGAAGTTAATACAAAGGAGAGACGCTCATCTCAATACAAACACAAGATAAAACCAAAACAGAAGCAGCTATGGATCATGAGAGTGGCTGAACGTCACCCCTGAAGGTCATGAGGGAATGCAGGTGCTGAGCAGTTATAGCATATAGTCCATATGGTCACAATTAAAGCAATAAGTAGGTTATATTTAGAGTCATAACAACAAGTAATGCTTCCTTTTTGGTATAAAAAGAAACACGTTTAGCTAAAGACCAGTGATTCTCATTAGCATGTTCATTCACTCATGCATGTGGACAGTAAATCACTTTGGGATCAGTTCAATGAGTACCATTCTTGACCATCTCCTCACCTTAAATTAAATCTGCTACTTTTAAAGCCTTAATTTAGCAGAAAAAACAGGCCAAATGTAATCATAAAAAATCCTGAGAGCAGCTAAATGGAAGCTCTGTGAGGCCTGGAACATGTCAGAGAAAGGACCTGTGATGATAATTACAGCTACAGCTTTACCTGGAGAGTCAGTCTCCTGATGCTGCACAGATGGAGACCTGTGAGGTGCACATGGCTATAAATATCCTGCAAAGGCTGGGTGACAACTCCCACAATGTCAATGAGATCAGACAGAGCATGATCTGGCTACTGTCACTCTCTGCAGGGAGTGGTCACGATAGCTGCAAGGACATCCTGATACAGCGGCAGGAAGAGCGTGCTGTCAGCAAACACAGCCGAGTTCACTTCCACGTATCTGAACTGGCGTTAAATTAAAAAACATAAACATCAGAGTAATCACATGCTTAGCTACAGAGTATTCCCCCATTTTTTCCGCACTCAAATTTAAATACGGTAACAGCTTGCCATCAAACACACTGGATAAAATGTTATTTCAAACTATAAAACTCACACAAAGAGAAAAGACAATTAGAAGAAATTTATTGATATGATTACTTGGCGCTCAGACCTCAGTAGGAAACAAAGCGCTGTATTTAGATAGATATGCATGAATAGGAGCAAAGAATAGGGCTGTTTCCCCCCTTAGGCCTGAAACTGGTGGTGGAGTGGAGATAGATGAAGTTGGTCAGTCTGTAGACTGCTGGTTGTTTTTGCTATAGCCCTCTGTATTTATTTGTCTATCCTCATCCCCCAATACATCTTCCTACACCTTATTTAATTGATTCTATTTTTCTATTGTATATACTGTGTCTAAACATCCTCTATTTTCTTGTATGTGCAATTTTTCCTGCTACTGGAAGTACAATTTCCCGAAGGGAGTAATCCCAAGGGATTAATAAAGTCAAGTCTAAGTCTAAGTCTCTAAGAGAGACGGTCTGCTGAGCTTATGGATAGATCCAGTGGATTGCATGAGCTGATTCTAGAGCTTCACTCCGGAACCTGGAAGATTGAAGTCCAGCTTGGATAACATAGGTTGAGAGAACCTGTCCATGATGAGCAAGCATGAAGCGACAGTGGAGAGGAAAAACTACCCATTGGGAAGAAACCTCTTGCAGAACCAGGTTCAACATGGCGGTCTTCTGCCGGACAGGTTGAAATGAGATGCAGAACGCAGTAAGAGTCCAGGAGGAATGAAACTCTGATAAGTTTTAGCTACAATGGTAGAGGAGGGGATGGAGGTGGGTTGAAACGGGGTCATCTGAATGAAGTCACAGCGCATCCGCCGCCTGCACAAAGGAGCAGACGAGGTGCGGATCGGAGTCCTTTTAAGATGAACTTTGGATGCCGATTGGCTTTCGTGGAGGTGGGGTTCAAAGCTGATTGGCTGTGTCGTATGTGGATGAAGGCGAGCAACAGTTTCTTCAGTTGAACTTCCACCTAGGCTCCATAAGTTAGAATTATATAATTAAGCTTATATCTATAGAACTAAGAACCAAGAAGTGATCAGGATGATGGCTGCTGGAAAAAGGCTGAATTAA